>NC_063356.1:38831335-38913204 GCF_021869965.1 Rhincodon typus | reverse complement strand
TGATTTCTCTTCTCTGACGCTGCCAGACCTGCTGAGCTTTTCCAGCAACTTCTGCTTTTGTTTCTGATTTGCAGCGTCGAAGCTCTTTCTGTATTTTTATGCCTTCTTGGGAGTTGTGTGTGGCCTGGTGTCCCATTTGATATTGGCTAACCAAGCAGAGACCTGGGATCATCTTGGATCATCTTGGCCCATGTCCACGCTGGGAGTACAATCAGCAAGCCAGCCAATAGAACACAGAGACCTGTTTCCAAGCCACTGTTTGCATCTCTTTTTTTATTGTTGTCCGTTTTCTATCCTGCCCTCGGTGGGAATGTTATGGCCGATGGACCTTGCTGCAAGCCAACAGGTGTGCTTAATAATGAAAAGGGAGCATGCACTCTAGTGAGTTCTCCCACCTTCAGAGATCCAGGTTCACAGACCATCTTGGGGAAGGAAGGAATTGGCACTGTTGAGATCCAGTTCCGACCCTCCAATTGAGAGTTCTGTATTCTCATGCTGCTGAGGCTCAAATGTCACATGTATCTCTATCTTCATTCCCTGTGAATGGTCAGTTACATCCCAAGCCCGCGGTTGGTGTCTTTAAATAGAAATGGACTGGGAGACTGTTTAAAATATCACTTTCCTCATCTCCCACCAACACGTCTTTGATTCCCAGTTGCTAGAATTGAGGCAGTGCTACAATTTTGCGTAAGGCACTTAACCAAAATCCTGTTGCCCCGATTTTAAAAAATCCCACGACGCTGTTCAAAGAGTGGGGTGTGATTGTGGTGGGAGTTGTAAGTGGTGTGGGGTCGAGGTATTTTTCCACACCATCACTGCCGCATCCTCTTCCTCCCCACCCCCCCATATGTTCTGGCCAGTGTTATTCTCTGTCAACCTCATCAGAATAGATTTACTGGATACTATTGGATTGCTGCCTTGGGAGCTTGCTGTGTACAAATAAGCTGTTGTTTTCTACATTACAATAGTGACGACCCTTCAAAAGTGCTTCCTTGTCAGTAAGGTGCTTTGAGGCTTCCTGAGGTTCAGACTGGGGCTGCGTGAATGAAAGTCTGTTTGTCATTTCCTCAGCTATCATTCCTGTTGGGGAAGGGTGACAGATCACAGAGAAAGAGGGAGCAGCAAAGCTGTCTGTCTGACCCAATGCATCCTCCCCATCTTCTCTCTGTTACTGCTAAACCTACCTACAGGTATTTGAGAGACCAAACAAAAGTCTTTGCTCTCTTTTAAACCACCAGCAATAATGTAATGTTCAGGAATGAAGTTAAACCCTAATTACATGATAACTCACTTTAATTCCTTTCAGGTAATTTTTAATTTCCTTTGAAAATATTAATTAACAATTGTACTATTTGAAGTTTTCAAATTACTATTAACATTATTTGTAAAATGATATCACCCATCAGTAGTGAAAGAATGTTCACCCTCAGGAACTATGGTTTTCAAAAGCCAGTACCACCATCCCTTTCTAAATCTCTTTAAACATGATAATGTTCTGAAAGTGCTGTGTTTGCCCCCATTCATAAAAATAGGAGCAGGAGTAGGCCATTCAGCCCTTTGAGCCTGTTCTGCCATTCAGTATGATCATGGCTGATCATCCACCTCAGTCTCCTGTTCCGGCTTTTCCACCATATCTTTGGATCCTTTTAGCCCTTAACATTGAAATGCTTTCATTTGGCCCCAACTGCTTTCTGTAGCAGACACTTCCAGCTGCTCACCGCTCTCTGGGTGAGGAAATCTGTCCTCATTCTCCTCACAGGTTTACTTCCAGCCTCCAGCGACTGTCTGTGTGGAATTTGCCGTTCTCCCCGTGTCTGCGTGGGTTTCCTTTGGGTGCTCCAGTTTCCTCTCGCTGTCCAAGGATGCGCAGGCTAGGTGGATTGGCCATGGGAAATGCAGGGCTGTAGGGATAGGGTAGGGGGTGGGTCTGGGTGGGATGCTCTTCAGAGGGGTGGTGCGGACCCGATGGGCTGAATGGCCTGATTCCACACCGTAGGGATTCTATGACGATGTTGATCTCAGTCCTAAATAGCCTACCTTGTATCTATAGACTATGGCCCCCTGGTTTTCGACTCTCTGGTCATTAAGACCATCCTTGCTGCATTTATCCTGTCTAGTCCTGTTAGAATTTTATAGGCTTCTATGAGATTCCAACCCCTCCGTGCCCCCCATCCACCCAGTTCTTCTAAACTCCACTGATTACAATCCTAACCTCTCCAGCCTCTCTTTATATATCAGCCCTGTTATCCCAGGAATCAGTCTGGTATGTACAGCATTTGCCCCTCGATGTTTGGATGGATTGTCCCTGAAATGCTGTGCTAAGGATGATGGAGGGAATGTTGCAAACCAGCAGGCAGAGATTTGGGAGAAAGTGGCACACTCAATCGGGCAGCATAGAGGGAAGCTGGTTACTGGCCTCTGGAGAAACAGGAAAGTGGTTGTCTGGCTCTCCAAGCCCCAGGTTTAAGCTAAATAATACCTCGGTGTAAGGCCCGCGAGGAAATTTTGATAAGCATCTGGTTAGATTTTCAGCAATATGTGTACATATGAATATCACTTTGAGGAACTAGTTGACAGAAGAAATCACAACCAATCTGCAGTTTGAATCTGGGTGCTTGGGGTTTCGATTGTTTCCTGAACACATTGAAGTACGGAAGCTGTAGGAAGTGATTGAGTGGTTACTGAGAGTTCAGCACATTCCCTGGCTAAGACTATGGCTTCAGCACAAGATTGATTCTCGTTTATACATCTGAAAAAAAGGGCTGAACTAAGGCACCAGATGCACAATTGCTGTGCAGAGCTTCCCCCCCATCCCCCAGGCTGCTCTGACCTGTCCAAGCTTATTTCTCACCCCTTTCCCCATGAGCGTTATTTGGAGTTGAAAGAACTTGTTAAAAAGTCTGGTTGTTGGCTTTGTGTCAAAGCTATTTGTAATGTGTCATTTAACTTTCCTTCTCTTAATGGGTCACTATCTTCCTAACGACATCTTTGGCAAACCTTGTTTTCTGTTTGTTTATATCTTGCATGTAACGAAGCTGAGCACAAAGTGTTAGTACCTCACTGTCTCTCTCTGACACAAATCAAGGCCATTGGTTTGTAATATCCGTGCAGTTTTGGAGTGTGATTTCCAATGTTTGTTTGTTGTTTTTTCTGGAATTCCCTCTAACATGTTTCATTGCTGTACACCCATGCCTAGAGGATAAAATGAAAAATGTTGTCCCGATATTGTTCCTCATAGCAGGTGAAAGATGCGCACCTTATTTTAGGTGCTCAGACCCTTTTACATTACCCAGATGTCTGTGCATACCCCACCTCTCCTGGCATGGCGCACCTTAGGGACAGCATGGTGGCTCAGTGGTTAGCAATGCTGCCCGTCAGTGCCAGGGACCCAGAATTAATTCCACCTTCGGGCAACTATTTATATGGAGTTTGCACCTTCTTCCTGTGTCCGCATGGGTTTTCTCCAGGTGCTCCAGTTTCCTCCCACAGTCCAAAGATGTGCAGGTTAAGTGGATTGGCCATGGGAAATGTTGGGTTACAGGGCTAGGGTAGTCGGGGGAGTGAGTCTGGGTAGGATGCTATTCGTTGGGTCGATGGGCTGAATGACCTCCTTCTACACTGTAGGGATTCTATGATTCTCTCCAGTGGGTTGCTTCCAGCTCTCCTTCCCTCTTCCCTCGCCTCTTGTTGAGACAAGATTAACCGTATATTTCTAAGCGGGCTGAAAGGTTGGCAGAGGATCCATGACCTGGTTACAGCAGTCTCTGGAGAGTCTGAGGGAGGCTGGGATGTAAACTGCCTTACTTTCTCTGGCACTTTTCTAGGCCTGCTGCTCTTTGGTAATAACTAGGTGGTGCTCAGGGCTGCAAGCCAGTCCTGCATGTATACTCTGGTCATCACTTCACAAGGTTTGGCCCTACTGGGTGATGGGCCTGGAACTATGAATGACCCAGCTGCTCTGTCTGGTGGTGGGGGGAGGAGGGGGGTCTTTGAATAGTTGGAACAGACACTGGCTTAACTGAGGTGGAGGGAAGATGCTAGCACAGGAAAGAAAACGAAAATGGGATCAGGCTGAGGGACATGTCAGTGAACGTTTTGCATACCAGATATTCGGGTGCTCTTATCCTGAAGCTTTTCACACGGAGCACTAAGTGATGTGACCTGCTGCATTGTTCTGCCCACTTCACTGGGGAAGTTTGTGTTCCCGAGAGCATCAGATGCCTGTGGAATCGACCCGTCGGTACCTACGCCCCTCTGTCTTTCAGCTATTTATTGTCACTTTCTGGCAGAGTCTTTAACTGGAGAATAAAATGAATCCAGTTCTGTTTTCTATTTGTCTCTGCCCCTCTGCATATGTTTAAGGTGAGAGGAGAAAGATTGAAAAAAGACCTGGGGCGGCAACTTTTTCCCACAGAGTGTGGTAGGTATGTGGAATGAACTGCCAGAGGAAGAGGTGGGTGCAGGTACAGTTACCACATTTAAGAGACATTTGGATGAGTACATGAATAGGAAAAACTTGGAGGCATCTGGGCCAAATGCAAGCAAGCAGGACTAGTTTGGTTTGGGAACATGGTTGACATGGACTAGTTGGACCTCTATGACTCACTCTGTAGGGGGGGGGCTCTGTCTGTGTAGGGGTGGGCAGGATGTCCATGTAGGTGTGTCTGTGCATATCTCTTTGTTTTTTTCCCCCCCTCCCCTCGTGGAGCAGGTGGTTGCTCCCTCACCCGGGGGTATTGAGGGTTGATAACAGCTCACATCCTAAAGCCTGAATGTTAGCTCACAGCAGCTGCTGATCCCCAGACAGCTGAGGCATGGAGGATAGCAGTTTCTTAGTCTTCATGGCTCACTTCCACCCCCTCAGGCTGTTCACCTCCCCCTTTCCCTTTGGCTTCAGTTTGTGATCATTTGGGAAAACCGGTGCATGTTCAGCTGCACTGAGGAGGAAGGAAGAAGCTGACCGACCGGGTGAGTGGGTGTGCAGAGGAGGAATGATTCACCAGAAGGTGAGTAACCACAAGCTTTTGCTCAAGGTTACTTTTATTGTGTCATAATTATGCTCCAGTGCCTGATTCTCCTGAAGGTTTCTAGAACTGAGAATATTTGAGAGTTCTTTCAGAGTTGCACAGAAGTGTTGTACAGATAACTATAAGAAATGGGAGTGGGAGAATGTCCTTTCTCTGGTTTCTCCTGTCTGCTCTGCCATTTAGTAATATTGTGGCATTTTGTTTGACCTTAGTTCCATTTCATACCTGAACTCAGTTCTTCAATTCCCGTGCAGTGTCCAAAAATCCTTTGATCTCAACTTTGAATATTTATTTACTGAGTCTCCTTACACTACTGAGATACAGAATTCCAAATACGCTCAATCATCAAATTGAAGAAATTTCTCCTCCTCTCAACTTTTAATGCCTGTCTCCTTCACCTGATATCACGACCCTTTTCTACCAACAGGGAAAACCAATCTTTTGGCACCTACCCTATCAAACTCTTTCCCAATCTTCAGTCTCCATGAGATCACCTCTCGTTCTAGATGCCAGAGAGTACAAGCTGATCTGCTCAATATTTCCCTGTAGGACAACCCTCCCATACCACAAATCAATCCAGAAAACCTCCAACACACCCATTCTAAAGCAAGTCGATCCTTGAGAACAGAGATCAAATTTTTGCTTGCATCTTCAGATGTAGCCTCCCAGTGCAATTGCAGGAAGGCTTCTTGGAAGGTCCCTTGTAGTAAACGTCTTCCTAATTGCTGTGCCTTCGTGTAAATTCATGTTGTGTGTGCAGGCAGTCCCTGGGTTGTGAACAGGTTCTGTTCTTTCGTGCATTCACAAGCCAGAACATGATGCAGGACGATATAAAACAGGTGTTAATTAGTACAGGAAATGTTCATATTGTCAGACCTTTAAAATTACACCCCTGTATGGGACTGTGTTTGTGGGTATGACATTTGTAAATCAGAGACCTCTGTACAAGGATATTCAAATCCCTTTGAACATTCAACAATTATTCACCATTTGAAAAGAAATGCTGCTTTCTATTCTGCTTACCAGAGTGAATAACTCCTTATTACCTCCTATGTTCAATATGCCACGTTCTTGTTCACTCACTTACCTCTTTGCATTCACTTCTTTAAAAACTACTTTTTGTTTAGATTTCTTGCTGATTTCGTCTCATTTTATTTCTATTTATCAAGTTTTGGTCTTCCTTTTGGATTTTAAGAACACTCCCAATTCGCAGATTCACGTCTGTCTTGAAAACATTGATAAGCTGCTTCTTCTAATCTCATTCTTCAGGAGTACTGTGTACAGTTCTGGTCACCCTGATATAAGAAGGATGTTATTAAATGTTAAGGGCTCAGAAAAGATTTAACAGGATGTTGCCAGGACTGGAGGGTTTGAGTTATAAGGAGAGGCTAGGACTTTTTTCATTGGAGCATAGGAGGTTAAGAGATGAACTTATAATTTTATACATCTCTAAGGGGCATAGATAAAGTGAATAGCAAAGGACTGTTCCCTAGAGTGGGGGAGTCCAAAACTAGAGGGAATATTTTTAAGGTGAGAGGAGAAAGGTTTAAAAGGAGCTTGAGGGGCAGCTTTTTCTCTCTCAGGTTGTATGTGCGATGAACTGCCAGAGGAAGTGGTAGATGCAGGTATAGTTAGAACATTTAAAAGACATTTGGATAAGAATGTGAATAGGAAAGGTTTAGAGGGATATGGGCCAAATGCAGGCAAGTGGGACTAGTTTAGTCTGGGAAACTTGGTCAGCATGAATGAGTTCGGCCAAGGGGTCTGTTTCCATATTATACGACTCTTTATTTCACACAGACCAATTTTCTGGTGGAGATTTAATTTCTTGTTAGAAATTCTTTGCAAATTATAAATATTTCTTTAAATATTTGCAGTTGTTTGCCTACTGAAATATCTTTTAATATGCTTTAGCAATCTTGTCCTCAAACTTGGCTTTATTTTAGGTTTGTTTCTTATTTCAGACTTGAATGTCTTGCCCTTATGATGTACTTGATGTGAAATTCTATGATTGTTGTTCCCTAGAGGGGTCCCTCACAGGGGTTGTTAATTAACCCTTTCTCATTACACAAACAAGATCTGAAGTGGCCACTTCCTTGGTTGGTTCCATTATCCATTATTAGAAACTGGTCTCTCACCCATTTTGAACTAGTCCTCCAAATTACAATAATCATCCATACAATATGAAGATTAAAGTCCCCATGATTGTTGCATTATTTTTGTTACAAGTTCGCCTTATTTCATGATTAACACTAATGATAGAACTATGATCATCTTTAAGTTACTCGCACCGATGTTTTCTGCCATTTTGTTATTCCTACCCTCAAAGATACCAATACTATTTTCTTATTTTCCAAGGCAAGGTCCTTCCTCACTACAGTTGTCACATTCATTATTCCCATGATCTTTCCAACTGTTTTTCCGCTTTTATGAATTTTCAGCTAGCTTGGGATATTTAGTTCCAAAATTTGGTCGCAATGCAACCGTGTCTTTGTAATGGCTATTGGATCAAACTCGTTCATTTGTGCTATTACCTATCTCTCAAAAATGAATGAAGCATTCCCAAAAAAAGGCCTTTGATTTGAACTTTTCTCCCCTTTTACTTGACTTGACCTTATTTAGAAATGCAATATTGCTGTCCAACTCTCTATCCTTTGCTTTGTCATGTTCTGAGTACCTTCGCCCAATCCTTAGATTGCCTTGTTCTTGACTTTGTTAGGTTTCTAAACATTCTGTTACCCACATGAATCCTCCCCCCACCCCCACCCATACCATCTCAACCTTTAATTGAGGCTCTAGGTAGAGCTTTATATGATTCATCAGGATATTGGCTCCAACCCTATTTATACTAAGCCCATCTCAAAATAATAACTGCTCTTTCCTCAATGCTGCAGTGTCCCTTGAACTGAAATGCTATCTCTTGTACCAACCTTCAAATCATGCCTTGAGCTCTGATCTGATGCAGTCCATTTATATGGAACTTTAGATAACCTCATGATGTCCCGCAGTTGAAGGAGTTTGAGTCCTGGACTAGCTCCCATGAACAGCAGTGTGATGATAACCAGAAAATGTTGAAGAGGGTCATAATAACTGGTGAGAATCACCTTGCTCCTCTCCAATAGATTTCCACTTGTCTTCACCCTGAGCAGCAACTGAGTCAAAGTTAACATCTCACCCAAAAGTCAGTACTGCAGTTCTGTTCACAGAATTCTTCCCAATTCTGTGAAGTTTCTTCAGAACTTTCTAACTTGGAGGCAAGAGTATCTTGTGTCTATCCACCACTGACTGCTTCAGTGTCTGTAGTTGTTGTAGAATGCTGTAATTTTGGCTTATGGTGGTTCCAGAGGTGTAGCTGGCTAAGTACCAGTTCACTCCTTTAATTGTTCTGCTTTCCCCTCCGAAAGTTCTTAGTGTGATTTTAGTTCCATTGGTTCCACATTGCTTGAGCCACTTTTTGCCAAAATGCCTCTCTGCAAGCTGGACACTGAGGGTTGCTGAGTTATTCAACTCAACTAGCATCCATTATGTATGTAAAAACCAGAAGAATTGTGGATGCTGTAAATCAGAAACAAAAACAGAAGTTGCTGGAAAAGCTCAGCAGCTCTGACAGCATCTGTGAAGAGAAATCAGAGTTAACATTTTGTGTCCAGTGACCCTCCCTCAGCACTGAACCAGATGCATTTGCCTATTTGAGTCAAGTATTTGGCCAGGCATTATGCACGAGAATTCCTCTGGCTCTCCAAGTGTGATCAGCTGAGTTCGCATAAGGCAGATGTTGAATGAAGGACCTTGTAACTGGCCCTTCCTTCCCTCTCGTAGTCACTGCAGACCCAAGGGAGTTGTTCGTTTCTCTTAGGAAAGATGTTGTTAAACTTGAAAGGTTGCAGAAAAGATTTACAGGGATGTTGCAAGGATTGGAGTGTTTAAGCTATAGGCAGAGGCTATTCTCCCTGGAGTATCAGAGGCTCAGGGGTGACCTTATGGAGGTTTATAAAATCATGAGGGGTGTGGATAGGGTGAATAGGGTGAATAGGGTGGGGGAGTCCAAAACTAGAGGGCATTGGTTTAAGGTGAGAGGGGAAAGAATTAAAGGGGATAGGAGGGGCAGTTTTTTTTTTTTACACAGAGGGTGGCGTGTGTATGGAACAAGCTGCCAGAGGAAGTGGTGGAGGCTGTTACAATCACAACATTGAAAAGCTATTTGGATGGGTATATGGAAGGGTTTAGAGGGATATGGGCTGGCAAATGGGATGAGATTAATTTAGGATATCTGGTTGGCATGGACAGATTGGATCAAAGGATCTGTTTCCATGCTATATAACACTATGACTGATTCTTTCTCTGTCCCTGTTTTTCTTTTGGAGCCATTTCCTATCCTATCCCTTGGTGGGCCTCCAGACTGCCAGAACTTTGGAGATTAATTTTGGGAGCGATTACTGCTTAACAATGAACTTCTGTCTGTTGCCTCCACTCTTCCCCATTGGGGCTAAATCAAGGGCCAACAGAGAAAAGGATCCCACAACAAGGGGACATAGCCTTCGAATTAGAGCTAAGCTGGTTAGGGTAATATCAGGAAGCACTCCTTTGTATCGAGGGAAGTGGAAGTATAGAACTCTCACCCTATGCTTTACTTCCAAATTGGAAATGAGATTTATAGTTCTTTTTTATTCATTCACGGGATGAGTGCGTTGTTAATTAGGCCAGCACTTATTGTCCATCCCTAATTACCTAGAGGGCAATCAAGAGTCAACCACATTGCTGTGGGTCTGGAGTCATGTGTAGGCCAGACCAGGTAAGGATGGCAGTTTCCTTCCCTAAAGGGCGTTAGTGAACCAGATGGATTTTCCCAACAATCAGCCATGAATTCACGGTCATCATTAGACTCTTAATTCCAGATTTGTATTGAATTCAACTTCCACCATCTGCCAATGTGGAATTTGAACCTGTGTCCCCAGAACATTACCTGGCTTTCTGGATTAAAACTCCGTTAATAATACCACATGGCCATCACCACCTCCATTTTGCTTGGTCGGCGTATTAAGTGCCTTGTTTCCAAGCATGAATTTAAGGTTGCAGATTATCTAGGACTTGGCAAGTTTATGGGTGGGTCGGATGTGGGGACAAATGAAATTTGAAGAAGGAACAAGACGACTGGACATCCTCTTAATTCACTACCCAGAGAGCTGTGTCATTGTTTATTCACAACAAAGACCAATCAATTTCTAGATATTAAGGAATATGGGAATATGTGAGTGAGAAGATCAGCCATGATCTTGTTGATTGGTGGAGAAGACTCCAAGCGAGTTTATTGTGTTCCTATTTAATCTGGTACCAAGGTGGCCCTGACTGCTGGGGAAGCACAGGACTTGACCAAGCAGCTGTGTTTTGCCACACAGAGCAGATGTTCCTTTTGGATGTGTCTTAGGCTGCCAATGTTTAAGGCTTAGGCCACCCATCTCCACTTCCTTGAACGTGTCCATTTAGATGGGACTCGTGCTTCTTTGTTGGGCTGCTGCCTTAACCATGTTGTAGAAAAAAATTCACCACCATCTCCATGCGATTAGGACAAGTGACCAAAAGCTTGGCCAAAAGAGCTTCAAGAAGTGTGTTCCTTGGCTGTCGTTTTGAATCTGACACACTCTGGCTGTCAGCAATCTCTCGTGGCAGCACAGTGGTTTACTTTGGACATCACCTTGTGCAAGTCTGGCTTCTTTACCCCATGTGGTTCCAGACCTGAGACTTACGTATTCTTCTTCATTTTTGTGTGGGTTGTACATGGTCCAGAAAACACAGAATTTTAGCAGAAACCATTTCTTTAGTGAGATAGTTGGGTACATTCCACAAAAGTGACTGCTTGAGTACCATTGTTTTTTCTGGAAAGTCCCAGAGGTGAAGAGTTTACTAGGAGGGCATAAATGATGACACATCTACACAGTGTCTTTTAATGTAAAAAACAGGGAATTTACATGCAAAAATGGGTAGAGAAATAAAGTAGACAACAGAGGACAAGATTTAATCAATGTCAGGTTGGTGGGTTGATTAGCCAAGAAATAGCTGCTGATTTTGTTTTGTGCTGCCCAGAAATCAGATGTAAAATCCTCATTCTTGTTTGCAATCCCTCAATAGATTCACCACCTTCAGTTCAGCCTGAATAGTTCAGCACTCTTCCAATTCTGGTCTGATTGCTAGCTGTGATTCTCTTGCAGTTGGTGAGTATGCCTTTAGAAGCCAGAATTCCAAAATCTTGAATTTTGTCTCCTAACCCTCATTCTCCTCCAAGGCGCGTCTTGCAACCACTCTCTTTTTATAAAACCTTTGGCCATCTGTCTGAATTGCTTTAGTTCAAATTTTGTCCAGTAATGTGAAGGTTTTTGGAATATTTCACCCTGATAAAGTTGCAGTTTGAAATAATAAATGTTAAATATACAGAAAGGCGTCAAATGGATTTAACCAGGGTTTCAGAGATTAGTGACAAATGCTTATGAGATCGCTGCTGGGTTGAAGGTGGAGAGAACAGATTTGGACACGAAAGTCTCGAGGGGCCTATGAGGAGACGCTGAGGTACGGTACTGGAAAAGTTTGACAGTGATTCAGTGTGTTGGGGGCATGCATTGCTGTCCTAGGACTGAGTGCCTCGGAAATGAGCAAATATAACTTTGCCAGGTGAGTGCTTTTTGGAAACATTGAAGTTTCCAGAGAGCAGACGCTTGGAACGAAGGGATTGGATTAATGGTCAAGGTGGAAAGGATTTGGACCAAGCTTTAGTGACCAGGAGGCAGACTGGATGAATTTTTAACAGATATTATGGCGTTTTGAGGTTGAGTCCTGGGATATACAAAGTCAAGGTTTCACATGGTCAGGTTAAGGCTAAGTCAGCAACAACTCACCATTGGGACTAGCTGAATATGTAGAAAGCATCAGTGAATTTGGATAAAATAAGAGGAATACCTGAATGTTGCAATATATGTTGGATTCAGATAGAATGTTGTAATATTTGTTCGCAACATGGACCTGAGCTCTGGTGCCCTGTGTGTGAACAATTTTTTCTCAGCCTTAAAATCATAGTTTGAATTCAATCTGGCTGGTGAGAAAGAGATCCTCTTATCTGAGTGAGATGTGTTTAGCTGGATTTCAGCCCCAGATGAGTGCTCACCAGTATTAAATGGATCCCAAGCCCAGGTGGTGAAATATGAATCTCGACACACATCCTTTTTGATTGTCAGTTTATTTATAGAATCAGTATTCAATGTCTTTGCCTCCTGCCCACCAACTCTGTCATCGTAATCTGTCTTTTTACCCTTCCTTTTTTGTGTGTAAACCATAATCAAGTAACCTTATGCCAGGCCCTAAGGGACACTGTAAAGAAAACAAAACTGAAACCTAAGCTATAAGATTAAAATAGTTTCGGTTGGTGACTATGAACGTTAGCTGCTGTAGGGCTCACTGGTTGCAGAGGGCCTTGAGCAGCAATCTTTCTTTTATATGTACTCAAGACACTTAATCAACCTGCTTCAATTCTATTATTTATAATCAGTACCTCATTAACAGTAGTCCTGCCTTTTACTGGCCACTTTTTTTTAATGCCCCTGCCTCCATACACTCGATTTTTTTGTTTTGTTTTGCCAGTTCTGTAGATCTGGAGTAATCTGTAAACTGTAAACTGGATTGGTCAAGGATGACAGATTTCCTTCTCTTTGAGAACAATAAGTGAACCAGATGGGGTTTAATAATAACTGATAATGGTGTTATAGTCACCATCACATAGAGTAGCTTTCGATTTAAATGTTATTGATTGCATTCAAATTGCACCATGTTCATTGGTGGGATTTGAACTTGTGAATAAAATGTTAGCCAGTGCAGCAACATTACCACTATACACCACTGTATACCTGAACTGCTGAGACTTGTGAGAATATCTGTCTGTTATATTTGGAGCAATAAAGGGTTTTTTTTTAAGGTGGATGTGTGGGGGAACACCTTACAGTTATTACCAGTGACACAATTAGTGGAAGTTTTCTACCATGAGAGATTTTAAACCAATTCTGCCTACTCCCCTTGCCAACCCACTTCACTAAATTGATGACACTACTTCCCAAAACAAGTTAACCCAATGCCTAAAATACTGGAAATAGTCAGCAGTTCAGAATATCAGAGTTAGCATTTTAGGTTGGTGACCTTACCTCAGAATACAAGGAGCAGTGTGAGCCTGGTATATTGGTTACTAAATGCTAAGCTCTGCGATTCTGTTTCCTCCTCCTCCTCTCATATCACTGGCCAAGGGTACAAAGCCAAACTGTCCCTGTCCTGGCTGTGATCATGCAAATCCAAGACTGAACCTGATACTGAAAGCAGCTCAGTTCAAAAGTTGAATGCTTCAGTGTTTTTCTTTAAAATGAAATTGTCAGCATGAGTAGAATTCATTTATTACTAAATGATGTGAAACCTCTGCCTGTGTCCTAAGTCTCTCAACAGATCCTGACCAATGTTATTCGTGATCAGGTAGTCTTAAGTTTTTTTTCTTATTTGTTCACGGGATGAGGGAATCTTTGGCTGGGCCAGCATTTATTGCCCATCCCTAATTGCCCTGAGGGCAGTTAAGAGTCAACCACATTGCTGTGGGTCTGGAGTCACACGTAGACCAGACCAGGTAAGGATGGCAGTTTCCTTCCCTAGAGGACATTAGTGAACAAGATGGGCTTTTGTGACAATCGACAATGGATTCATGATCATCATTAGACTCTTAATTCCAGATTTTTATTAAATTCAACTTCCACCATCTGCCATGGCGGGATTCGAGCCTGGGTCCCCAGAACATTGCCCGGGCCTCTGGATCAATAGTCCAGTGATAATACCACTATGTCAAAGTTTATCTTTTTAAATATCTTCATGACTTCACTCCTTTTTCTATCTCTCTGACCTCCTTCAGCCTTACAACGCTCCAATGTCTGGACACAACTCCATTCTGGCCTCTTAAATAACCTTTAATCTCTCCGCCGTTGGCACCTGTACTTTCAGTGCTTGTCAAATCTTGGAAGCATTTCAGTGCTACACCTTGGGACAGTTCATTGTATACATGTTGCAGCAATGCAGCTTGTTTAAATTAATAGTGGTTGAGAATTGGTTAGCTTGATCAAATCCAGGGAAAGTCCTGGCTGTTTTATTTCTCTTTGGTTTTATTTCTTTGGGATTTGCCAGGCTGTGGTGTGAAAGCCTGATTATTAACGAAAGTTTCTTCTGTGCCCTGATGTCAGTGAACAGAAATGTTTTTAGCAGGTAAAGTGGACAGAAAACCAAAAAAATTTACTACTTGGGATTGCTGAGTTTTTATAGCAGTTCTGTCAAAAGTGTGTTTGTGTATGTGTGTGTGTAAATCAACCCTCTGAGAGACGTTGTTAAACAAATCAGTGCAATGGCACCTTCACTGTGCAATGGGTTTTTAAACTCCTAGAGCAGATGTAATGGTGTGGTATGGTTCATTGGGTAAGGGCTGTGCTCAACTTGGTCACAGAGAGTGGGAGGGTCTCTGCAATCACCCCTATTCTGTACACGGCTAGTAGATCTCCACAGGTTCAGCAAGACTTGCTCCTGATACTTAACAGTCTCCAACAGGCTGATGGTCAAGGGTCAGTACTAGGGCCGCACTGTCAGGGGAACTCTTCCTAGGCTGAGAAACAGCACACGGTCACCTGCTTGACCTCCCAAGTGGCCTTGAGAGCTGCCATGGCTCTATCTGAAAGAACAAAATCTCTTCAGTGACTTGGATAGACTGGGACTTTTTTCACTGGAGCTTAGGAGGTTGAGGGGTGACCGTTATTAAGGTTTATAAAATCATGAGGACCGTAGATAAGGTGAATGGCAGTGTCTTTTCCCTAGGTTTGGGGAATTTCAAGACTAGGAGGCGTATTTTTAAGGTGAGATGAGAAAGATTTAAAAAGGACATGAAGGGCAACATTTTTACACAGAGTGGTTCATGAGTGGAATGAACTTCCAGAAGAAGTAGTGGATGTGGGTTACAATGCTTAAAAGACATTTGGATAAGTACATGAATAAGAAACATTTGAAGGGATATGGGCCCAAGCACAGGCAGGTCAGACTAGTTTAATTTGAGATTATGGTCAGTGTGGTCTGGTTGAACTGAAAGGTCTGTTTCCATGCTGTGTGACTCTAACTTCACAAATATTTACCTTCAACCGGCCTGATTAAAACATCATCTTGCTGATTATAACATAGCTGTTTGTGGGATCTTGCTGTGCAAAATTTGGCTGTGCATTTTCTACATTACAACAGTGGCTTCTCTTCAAAAGAACTTTGGCTGCTTTAAAACATCCTAAGGTCATTGAAAAGGCATTATTTGCTGTCTGTCTCTCTCTTTTATTCTGAAACTAAATTTACCTGAAAGAGCAGTTGATGTTTTATCTTTTTAATTCCAGTGAGTTATAAAGAAAGCTTGTAAGTCTTTGCTGTGATTAAATCTGATTAAAAATGGTTGCATAGGGGTCGGGTTTTGCATTATCCAACTATTTGAAGTCGACACACAAACACGCATGAAGACTTGAGCACCAGTGCTGGAGGTGAAATATCCCCAATGGGTCTGCTTAGGATTTGTACTTAGTATTTCTAATGACTGAACCTTGTGCAGTCATCCCTCACACTACCCTTATTCTATCCCTTTGAAACACTGCTATCTGAATCTCCTCTAGCTTCAGCCTGTCTCCCAGTTATATTTGTCTTTGGCTGGCCTGTGTTTATTGTTTCTAAAATCCCTCTGTACTGATCCTGCTATATTTTGGAAATTGTGTGCGCACATTTGAAATGTTTGTTCCCCTCTCTCTTTGCATTATCCTTTTCTCCTCCCTCATTGCTGTCTGCTCCTTTACTGAAAGTCTCGTGGCCTTATAGGGTTTCCTTCCCAGATCCATCTCTGTACCCTATCCCTGTAACCCTGCATATCTCATAGCCAACTTGGCCTGCACATTCCTGGACACTGTGGGCAATTTAGCATGGCCAATCCACCTAAACTGTGCATCGTTGGGTTGTGGGAGGAGGCCATGCAGATGCAAACTCAGCTGAGGCTGAAATCAAACCCGGTTCCCTGGCACTGTGAGGCTTGTGCTAATCACTGAGCCACCGTGCTGCCCTAATGGCAGATGACAATGGCAGATCACCTGCTGTGTTTTTCATTTTAGAGCGGTAACTAACTTAGAAACATAATTGACTATAGAGCAGTCTGGGAAATCCTGAGATTGGCAACGCTGCTACGTAAATGCACGTCTGTACATCAGTGCTGTGAGAATTGGATAATATTCTTGCTCAGTTTTCAAGGTCCAATCACAAACTGAGAAGTGACCATTTCTCACAGAAACCTGAAAACATTTCTGGTGATAACAAGGTGTAGAGCTGGATGAACACAGCAGGCCAAGCAGCATCAGAGGAGCAGGAAAGCTGACGTTTCAGGCCTAGGCCCTTCTTCAGAAATGGGGGAGGGGAAGGGGGTTTTGAAATAAATAGAGAGAGAGGGGGAGGCGGATAGAAGATGGATAGAGGAGAAGATAGGTGGAGAGGAAACAAACAGGTTGAAGAGGCGGGGGTGGAGCCAGTAAAAGTGAGTGTAGGTGGGGAGGTAGGGAGGAGATAGGTCGGTCCAGGGAGGACGGACAGGTCAAGGGGGGGGGATTTTGAAGCGTGTGAAGTCCACATTGATACCATTGGGCTGCAGGGTTCCCAAGCGAAATATGAGGTGCTGTTCCTGCGACCTTCGGGTGGCATCATTGTGGCACTGCAGGAGACCCGGGATGGACATGTCATCTGTGGACTGGGAGGGGGAGTTGAAATGGTTTGCGACTGGGAGGTGCAGTTGTTCAGTGCGAACCGAGTGTAGGTGTTCCGCAAAGTGGCCCCCAAGCCTCCGCTTGGTTTCCCCGATGTAGAGGAGGCCACTACGGGTACAGCGAATGCAATATACCACATTAGCAGGTGTGCAGGTGAACATCTGCTTGATGTGGAAAGTCTTCTTGGGGCCTGGGATGGGGGTGAGGGGGGAGGTGTAGGGGCAGGTGTAGCACTTCCGGCAGTTGCAGGGAAAAGTGCCGGGTGTGGTGGGGCTGGAGGGGAGTGTGGAGCGGACAAGGGAGTCACGGAGAGAGTAGTCCCTCTGGAAAGCAGGTAAGGGTGGGGAGGGAAAAATGTCTTTGGTGGTGGGTTCAGATTGCAGATGGCAGAATTGTCGGAGAATGATGCGTTGGATCCGGAGGTTGGTGGGGTGGTACGTGAGGGCGAGGGGGTTTCTGTTTTGGTTGTCGTTGTGGGGAGGAGGTGTGAGGGATGATTTGCGGAAAATGTGGGAGACATAGTCGAGGGCGTTCTCGACCACTGAGGGGGGGAAGTTGCGGTCCTTGAAAACGTGGACATCTGAGATGTTCGGGAGTGGAATGCCTCATCCTGGGAGCAGATGCGGCTGAGGCGAAGGAATTGGGAATAGGGGATGGCATTTTTGCAGGAAGGTGGGTGAGAGGAGGTGTATTCTTGGTAGCTGTGGGAGTCGGTGGGCTTGAAATGGATATCAGTTTCCAGGTGGTTGCCAGAGATGGAAACAGAGAGGTCCAGGAAGGAGAGAGAGGTATCAGAGATGGTCCAGGTGAACTTAAGGTTGAGGTGGAAGGTGTTGGTGAAGTGGATGAACTGTTCGAGCTCCTCGTGGGAGCACGAGGCGGCGCAGATACGGTCATCGATGTAATGGAGGAAGAGGTAGGGTTTAGGGCTAGTGTACCCGCATGGGCCCAAGCTTTGCCTGCCTCTTTGTAAGTTACGTGGAATAATCCCTCTTCCGTAGAAACCTGCTCCTACCTCCCCCTTGATCATGACCCCACCCCCGACCACCAAACCATCATCTCCCAAACCATCCACAACCTCATCACCACAGGTGACCTCCCACCCACGGCCTCCAACCTCATCGTTCCCCAACCCAGCACCGCCCGCTTCTATCTCCTTCCCAAAATCCACAAACCTGACTACCCTGGTCGACCCATTGTCTCCACCTGCTCCTGCCCCACCGAACTTATCTCCACCTATCTTGACTGCATTTTCTCCCCCTTGGTCCAGGAACTCCCTACCTACGTCTGTGACACCACCCATGCCCTCCACCTCCTCCAGAACTTCCAACTCCCTGGTCCCCAACACCTCATCTTTACCATGGACGTCCAGTCCCTATACACCTACATTCCCCATACAGATGGCCTAAAGGTCCTCCGTTTCTTCCTGTCCCTCAAGCCCGACCAGTCCCCCTCCACTGACACCCTCATCCGCTTCGGCGAACTCATCCTCACCCTCAACAACTTCTCTTTCAATTCCTCCCATTTCCTACAGACAAAGGGGGTGGCCATGGGTATCTGCATGGGCCCAAGCTATGTCTGCCTCTTTGTAGGTTTCATGGAACAATCCCTCTTCAGTAGAATGTCCCACCACAACATTTCTGGTGAATTTGAGCTACCGTACCTAAGCCCAATATATCCTCTTCAATATGTGCTATATAGAAATGGTCTACCCAAGGCCTTCCTAAACTGTAGCAAAACTTGGTCCCCTTTCCATCCAAAGGTTAGAATATGTAGAAAGGCTAACATTCAATTAGCCTTTTAGATCAATTCTGCGATAGGTCAGGTACAAAAATAAGACAATTATAAAGGTTAGTGGCAACCAAATTTTTAATGCTGTTTGATTTGATTGCTATCAATGATGTGAGCCTCTCAGTGCATCTGATTTTTTTTTATTTTATTCATTCATGGGATGAGGGCATCACTGGCTCAGCAGCATTTATTGCCCATCCCTAATCGCCCAGAGGACAGTTAAGTCAACCACATTGCCATGGGTCTGGAGTCACATGTAGGCTAAACCAGGTAAGGATGGCAGTTTCCTTCCCTAAAGGACATTAGTGAACGAAATGGGTTTTTCCAACAATCGACAATGGGTTCATGGTCATTATTAGCTTCTTAATTCCAGATATTCATTGAATTCAAATTCCACCATCTGCCGTGGCGGCATTCGAACCCCGGTTCCCAGAATATTATCTGGGTCTCTGGATTAAACAGTCCAGCGATTAATACCACTGAGCCATCGTCTCCCCCAACAGTTTACAAAGTAAAGTGTATAAATCAGAAAGTAGAACTCAGCTGAGTGCGGTGCAGGTTTTGAATATTTAGTGGCACGACCTGAGGCGAGATTGTGATCTTGGATTTGCATCCAATTTATTTACAAATCATATTCGCAATTTTTTGCAATCTGTTCCTGTTCTGGCCTTTTCAACACAAGCCATTGAGAAGATCTGTTTTGAAACCCTAGCTATTATTTTCTGCTTGCAAGACGACAACGTGTTGATAAGTTTGAACTTATTAAGCCTCTCACTTAATAGTGTCTTGATGGTTTTCTTCAATTTGAATGTGTTTAAACAATTGGAGAGATTTTAGTTAGCGCTTTGTCACACCATGCAGCAGTGGCAGCATCATTGATCCTCGCGTGTCTTCCGACCACCGCCTTTCTATGGTCATCTCCAGCTTGGTGCAGGAAACTTCTTAACAGAATCTTAAAGAAAGACCCTCAGAATCTTTCGAGGTGCTTTGGGTCCAATTAAGTAGCTTTGCATTGCTGTAGAAACGAGGTCATCAGTTGGCACACAGTAAGCTTCTAGGACCCCTCAATAATTCGTTCTTTGCGGTTGACTCATTGTGTTGAGTCAGTACCATATTGGTTTATAACTCTAGGCTGGTGGTTGGACGGTAAATATCACAGAGTCTCAAAATTGTAACAGCTCAGAAGGAAGCCACTCGACCCGTCATCTTGTGCTAGCTCTCCGAATGAGCAAGGCACCTAGTGCCGTTTCCCCATTTTCTCCCTGTGTCCCTGCATATTCCCCCTCTTCTGATAAACAATCTGATCAATTTATTTGCTAGGGTACCAGGAGAACCCAGTGATCCCCTCATAATAGTGTCATGATATTTCAGCAGGCTGCCTTACCTTATTAGACTCTGCCAGTTATTTGTTGCTTAAGTAGGGCTAGCATTCTGGCCTCTGAGTCAGAATCCATAACGGGCCTACTACCCACAATTGGATTTTGTGGCCTTGAGGCATAGACCAGCCTAAACAGGATTCCACTCTGGCAGCAGAGAAATCCAATGCACTTTAAGAAAGACTCGCATTTTGTAGCACCTTTTCCATCTTAGGATGTCCAAAGTGCAGTAAAACTATCATTCTGAATAAATCATCCTGGACTTGAAACAGACACCTCCAGACCCACTGAGTTTCTCCAGCATTCTGTGCTTTTATTTCAGATTTCCAATATTTGTGTTTAGCTTTTATAGCTTGTAGTCCCCTCTGTAGTATAGGAAATGTGACAGTCCAAATGTGACATACAACTAACTCTGTCACGACAATGGGCTACTCAAAAGATAATTTTCATGATTTTGTCTGAAGGATAAATATTAGTCAGAACACTGGCCCAGCTCTCTTTTCAACATAGTTTTGTAGAAGTTTTATACTCGAGCAGACAGAGGGAACCTTAATGTAATGTCTAATCTGAAAGACGGCACTTCTAATTGTCCAGTACTCCCGCATTATTATGTTGGAACGTTCACCTTGATCGTGCGTCATGTCCCTAGACTAGGACTTGAACCTACGACCTTCAGGCAAGAGTACTGCCTACTAAGCAATGGCAGGCACTCTGAGGAAGGGTCACTCGACCCAAAACGTTAACTCTGATTTCTCCGCAGATGCTGCCAGATCTGCTGAGCTTTTCTAGCAACTTCTATTTTTGTCTCTGATTTACAGCATCCTGCGGTTATTTCGGCTTTTATTAAGCCATGGCTGATGCCGTGGATAGATTAAGCAACAGGTCAGTGGGCATGGTAACCCCAGGGGTTGCTTTTGGCATTCTGTTTTAGTTGTGATAGGGCTGGTAAGATGTAGAAGTCAAATGTTTAACCGGTGAGCTTGAGTTAAGTTGGAAGGTATCAGTTTGTGGCACATCATGAATAGCTCTAGGGTAGGAATGGTTGTTTGTAGAATGAATAGGCTTTACCTGCGTAAAACTGGGAACAATCTGGAGGACAATAACAATGGCTGTGGGTGAGGGTTTCAATTTGTGTGGGAGGTAGGAAAGAGCAAAGGGAATACGAAAGACAGGGTGGGGAGAAAGAGAGTCAGGTCAGCAAACAGGCAGTGGGAGGTTAGCTTTCTCATCCTGTGCTGTTGGATATGATTCTACTAACAGGAAGCATTTGGTGAATAATCCCGAGTGCAATAATAGCGACACTTAACAGCCCGTTTTAAATTAATCGGGGAGGCAGTGGCATAATTGTAATGTCACTGGCCTAGTAATCCAGAACCTCAGCCTAGTGCTTCTGGTGCCATGGGTTCGAATCCCACCATGGCAGATGGTGAAATTTGAATCTGACCGAAAAAAAACAACTGGTCCAAAGGTATTCAGGTAACTATTGTTAATGTCATTAAAAACTCACCTGGTTCATGGATATCCTTCCCTGTCTGCTGTGGCCTACATTTGATTCTAAACACTCAGGTTGACACTTAACTGTCATCTGGGAAATTTGTCATGTGTAATGAGTGCTAGCCCAGCCGATGAAACTCGTATCCCGTGAAGAAATGTTTTAAAAAATCATAAATGTGGCTCATTTATCCTTCCTAGAAATAATGCCTTCATGTACAGTACAAGGACTTGCTCTCTGCAAACAAAAGGGACATGCTTAACCATTGTGCCTTTTCTTTTCCCCCAATACCCTGGAGCGTGGGGAGCCAATAGTTCCTTTGTTTTCCCTGTGGTTTCTTAGGTTAGACTGAACTGACCAATCAGCACACTTTCGTTCTATGGTATAGGTTGTTATGATCATTTTTAAAGCTGAGCACTCTTATCTGTCCTGATGAAATGCTGCTGTAGTGTGGCTTTCTTTAACAGTATTCAGCTGGAGACCAGGAACCTCCATCAAACTGCTTAGACTTTGTAATGGTCGGGAACTATCTTTGCCAGTGGGCTACACAGGGAGCTGAGAAAATTCTGAGCTACAGACACCCGATAATAAAGGGGAACGGACCCAATGGCGGAAGGAGAGTATTAACAACAGTGTGGCTTGGTCTGGGTGAAGATCTGAATACTCCTATTACAAGTGTCCAAGAGGGAACTGAGTTACGAAAAGGGAGGACAAGCAAGAAATGTTAAAGATTTCATTACTGCACTGGAACATAACCTAGGGATTGAAGGCTGAATCTACTCAGTAAGCGTTGACAAATAAAACAGGCGGTTTCACAATGCTGGCAATCCATTGTAGACTGCTAAAAGGTGGAAGGGAAACAACAGAGATTATGTCGATCAATTAGTTAAAAAAAGTTGAGCAACAGTTGGGTGGTTAACTAATAATAGGACTGATGCAAGTGGCAAAGACTGGGAGTGGACAGGAGGGAGCGCTGGATCGAGTTATAGCAACTGATATAGGTTCAATGAGGTTAGTCGAACATCTGGGAAGGAGCAGCCATGGCATAACTATTACAGTTTCAATGTTAAAAAGCAATTGGGAAAGGTATTTGATTAAAGAGGGGAGGAACAAAACATAATTTTAATCTGAGAGATAAAGGAAACATAATCCAATTAACCTGGAGACAAATCAGTTAACGTGATGACCTGTGATCAAGAGACAATATTTCAATAGAAGGGTTTATGGTCTCAACTGAACAACTACTTGCTTAAACTCTTTTTTTTTAAAAAAGAGACTTAGCAAAAGCTAGGTATTGTTGACTGATGAGGAAAACCAAAGTAAATAGAATGAGGCTGGAAGAGAAATTTACCAAACATAGGTTTAATACAATAAAAAATGAAGTAACGAACAAGAGGCAAGCAAAAAGAGATGAGACATAGAATCCCTACAGTGTGGAGGCAGGCCATTCGGCCCATCAGGTCCACACCACCCCTTGAGTATCCAACCAGAACCACCCCCTACATATTCCTGCATTTCCCACCCTAGACGCTATGGGCAATTTAGCCTGGCCAATCCACCTAACCTACACATCCTCGGACTGTGGGAGGAAACTGGAGCACTTGGAGAACGTACAAACTTGCAGACAGTCGCCTGAGGCTGGAATCGAACCTGGGTCCCTGGCGCTGTGAGGTAGCAGTGCTAACCACTGAGCCACCGTGTCTCTCAGTCCACTTTGGGCAGGTTGATGGGAAACCTAAATGACATGATCAAAATTGCGAGTTTCTGAGGAGGTAAAAGTTGCCATTGACCAGTAACCAGCAATCTCCAACCAGAGACCGACACTGAAAGAACGTCTAAGGAGATTTGTTCAGCGTACACAGAGGTTGTTAAAGCATGGACTGCCCAATCAGAAACTGGTGGAATGGTGGAAAAGTAATTGTGAAAGGGTGTAGTGTGAGAGCTGAGGAACAGGACTGTGTGGATAGCTCTTTCTGAGACTTGGGGAGGCGGGGGATGGGCAGGAGCAATGAGTTAAGTGACTTTCTCTTTGTTGTAGGCTTGTGGAAAAATGTGGACCATACTCGAATGGTGATGTTCCACCAGTAGCTTGATTTATGTACTTTTTGCGTGTTTAATATTTGAGAAATAATTAAAATGCGAATAATGGCCATTTTGGAATGAAGAGTGATTGAGCAGTTGTCAGTTTTGTAATGGATGCGGTGCTGATCTTTCAAAACAGAAAAGTCTCTGTCTCTCATCCACTTTGGACGGGCTGTCTTTGAACTTTGGAGAAGTTACTCTGAAACATTTTGTTTGCTGCTGGGAGCCAGTTTGACCCATGACCCACAACCCTTATTGAAACTGTGCATGAGAATGTTGGTGTTAAAAGGTGTCAACACTCTGGCTATTCCCCAGTGACATTTGAGTGTTTGTTGTTTTTACAAGTATTTTGGATTTCTGCTTTAGTCTTGCACTGACCAACTTAGCCTAAAGGGATTTGTATTTTGATATCTTCTGTTGCGATTGTAGCCCCGACAGCTATATGTTTATATTCTGGGAAAGTGTAGATCATACTATTTACTGGTTTAAACATGCTGCCATTTTCTCACACTCCAGCTGTTTCCTTTTTTGTGTGAAGTCATGTTGGGGGAGGAGGTTTTGGGTACAATCTTGCTATAGGAAGGATAGCTACATTTCGATAAAGATATCCTGTGGGGAATGTGTTTTGTGTACTACAGATTACTCAATTTTTTTCAAAAAATGTATTTCACAATTTTTAAAAGGGCTTGACGAAATAGTTCAGATTTGCCATTACAAAAGTGCAATATGGTAATCTTCTTTTCAATACAGTACGTGATGGACTTGAGATGCTTAGCTACACTCTCAGTTCATTTTCTTTGTATAACATATATTTCATATCAAGCTTTCTCCAGTGGGCTCATGCGGTCCAGCCCTTCAGTGCAGTGTGGAAGAAAAGGTTAAACACTGGCCGGTGGCACCAGTTAGTCCGTCAGTAAGTAGTTTTGGAGTTTAAAATGTGCCATGTTGCAACATTCCATCGTGGGAAGCCCTTCGCACTGAATGACCAGTTTTGGGCAGACCGAAGAGCATCTTTCGGAGAGTTGATGGTTCTCCTTGTCTCTCTGTATATCCCTGAGAAGAGCCCAAAGAGCAGAGCTGAAAATTGGCTTCAACTTTCTGGAGCAATCAGGCTGTGGAGAACCTGAGACAATTTTGCCAACCAAGCTCCCTTCAGCCAGTGACCTGCAGGTAACTCCATCTCGTTCTCCCGGTCATTTTGCTGTGACAGACTTGGGGTTGTGTGCCATGATGAATATATTTCTTGGAGTCCCATTGACCAATATCTACTGATTCCACTCCCCTCGGTGGGGGAAGAAACCACTAAGGCTTTGTTTAATGGGGGTAAACAAAGTTACTACCTCCTCTGAATGTGTGATCCTGAGGTATTTCATCAGCATGGAACTGGGCTTACCTATGATGCTGCCTCTGATCCAGCAGCATATACATAATCTCTTGCATAAAACTTTGGATAAAAAGTTATTTTAAAGAAAAATTGTTCCACAGAGGTACGTTTTGTTGGCTCAGCCGGCAATTATCCCCATCTTGAGAAGGTGACAGTGAGCTGCCATCTTTAATTGCTGCAATCTCTGGGTGTAGCACCCCACCTCCACCCCCCGAAAGTGCTGTAGGGAGGGAGTTCGAGGATTTTGACCCAGTGATAGTTACGCTGGTGTATGGAAGGGGAATTTGCAGGTGATGGTGCTCCATGCATCCTCTGTGCTTGACTGTCTGTGGTAAAAGTCCCGTGTTTCAACAATGCTTGAAGGAACTAGAGTTTCTAGAGTGCATCTTGTAAACAGTACACACTGCTGCTACTGGACAGTGAGGTTGAGGGTGATAGTTAGGATGTCCGTCAAGTGGGTTGTTTTGTTTTGGATGTGTCTAGTGGTCAAGGATCTTTACAGCCTCTGGAAGAGGAGAGAGAAAACTTGAGGTACAAAAATATGATATTGCAATGTTGGGCAACTTTTCCTTTGTTGCTTTATTTTTGGTATACATTTTGGCTTTTTATGTCTGTTTTTCTAATGTTGCTATGTGAATTATTGTAAATGGCTAAACATTCTTCCTCAAGCCTGTCAACACTGAATCAGGAGTTAGGCTTAGGTTGAGTTCCATTCCAGACATTTGAGCGCACAGTTTTGCTGACACTCCAATACAGTCCCGAGAGGATGCTGTTTTTTTCGGAAGAGATATTAAATTAAAACACCTACTGCTCCTGTAGGTGGAAGTAGCAGTTGCAGAGAAACTGGAGTCTGATAGCATCACCAGAGAGAGTCAAACCAAACTCTAAACGTTGACTCTATCTCTTTTGTTACATATGCTACCAGACCTGCTGAGTTTCTCCAACTTTGCTTTGTTTTATTTGATCCCAGAGCCCATGGCATTTTGCTTTTTATTTCACGAACAGTTCTTTTACTTTGAAAAACAGTGGACTTCTTGCTGGAACCCTGGCCAAAACGTATCCCTCCCTGACATTGAGATCATCGTCATTTTTGGGAGCTGGCTGTATGCAAATTGGTTGCTGTGTCACCCAAAATGCAACAGCACCTGCACTTTGGAAATATTTTGGCAGTAAAATGTTTTCGGACATCCTGCAGATGTAGAAGGTGCTTATAAATTAAAATAAAAAAACATTTCTTTCTTTGCTGTGGCTTGCTTGCTTCCCCTCCTGCACAGTGAAGATGAAAGCCAGTCGAGAGAGAAATGCGAGTGAAATGGGCAGATTCAGATCCCATTTCTGCAGGTGTGTGCACTTTTGGACATTTTGGCTTCTTCGAAGTGATTGTCTGTGTAAAGTGCAGATTAAATTGAGCTTAGGATCACTGGAGCTGAACCAATGAGAGTCTTGGCTCTTTTGGCTAGCCCAGGTGTTAATAAAACCCCTTCACAGCCAAAGCATCTAGTTCTGTACTGTATCCCTCCAGAGGCAGGTTATATGAGCACTGGTTCATTGCTGCCCTCTTTGTTTTGGAAGGTGGCATGTGTAGCACAGTTGAGATGATGCCAAGTAGGTACAAACACCAGCAGTGCCTGTCTTGGTGTTGGTGTGGGTTTTATCCTGATGGAACGTAATTATAAATTAAATCTAGCTGTGTCCCCTGGTATGCAGGTTTTAAGGTCTCTTGTTGTACAGACCCTTGCTGCTTCCTCTTCCCCTGCCATTGGCTTGCCCAGTGTTTGCCCTTCCCTGATTTATTACAAGTTTTACAGTTGCCACGAGAAGACAAACATTCAGTTTCCGGATGATTCTGTGACTAATTTACAGGGATAATATTGTGGACCCTTTGACAATGTAAAACATATGGTTCTGTTCTATGGAGTTACATTATACCGTTTTTGTAATTCGAGTCCCTTTCGTTCTACGATGGATGGGTGTTCTTCACAGGCAGCCGTACTTTGTTCTGTTGTATCCAGTCGATTCTGCCAAGCGCGGCTTCATTCCCTGGCCAGGTGGCTGTATATTCATTGAGCCATCAACCAAGAGACTATTAACATTCAGCCTTTGTTCAGGACCCTCACCACTTGTCGGGTGTTGCTCAGAGCAGAGAGCTGAAATGGCCCTGCTTGTCACATCCATGAATTGCAAAGAACTTCAGTTACCCTGCAGTGCTGAGCTTTGAACCCAGGCACTGTGCTGTGAGGAGCTTGTAGGTTGGGAACCATGTTGGCCCTTTGCCAGACCATTGCCACCCTAGGAGTGTAATGTGGGAAACCTGGGAGCTCCTCTTCCATAAGAGGTCTGGTTTTGCTGAGAAAATAGAGTGAATGTACATCATCTTTTTGAAAAACCTCAAGTATAAAGGGCTTGAAAACTGAGTTGTCATCCTTGGTCACCAGTTGGTAATTACCTTGTCTTAACTTTGTATCAACCTTTTGGTGCCCTGTACCATTCTTGTTCAAGGCATATTGTTAGGGATTTCCTAATTAACAGCTCAAGGTCCCTGGCCTGTCCTCGTGTCAACAGAAATTTAACTCTGCCAAAGTAGAATACTCTCTTGATTTGAACGCCTCCCTCTTTCTGACCATGGGAAGTGTGTCAGGACAGATCAGGAAGTCTGCAGTTCCATGATGAAGGGAGGGCTTCTAAGCAGATCTATCCTGAAGACCCCCTGATGGGCACCACCATGGAATAGCAGGGCACCATAAAAAGTGGGACTTTGAGGGGCCTAAGCCGTAAATGGAGAGAAACAAAAATGTGCATTCCACTGACTTGCTGCATTTCGTAAAGTATCTGTTACTTAAGAAGCCTTTCACTGACAAGACTTTTTTCCTAAAAGGATGTTTTCAATAACTTTTTTTTTTATAGATGTATTCTGTTGGTATTATGATGTGGTGCTATCTGTGTGTATGTGGCTATTTTGCCCACAGCCCTTCTGACTGAGCTATCCACCGAATCCCATCTGCCATCTCTTTCTCTCCTTGATAAATCCTGAGGTATTTATCTAGAGTGTGGAGGTAATCCTGGCAAATCCTACCTGGCTAATCATTAACCCTCATCATTTGAGGAAATCACAGCCCAAGTGTCCTCTGGAATGGTGTCTAAAGGAATTTTGATAAAACTTCCACATCAGCCTGATGATGCAGGCTAATCTTTGGGAAATGTTTCAGAGATTGACTGAAGGGTTAGAACAAAATAGTTAGTTGTTAAAACAAATTGTATCTGTTTGGCAGGTGATGTGTCGAGCTGCGTGTGAGAGAGTTCAGTGCTGGAACCATGACTGGTTCTGATTCAAACTTGATGCAAAGTGGATGAAATTGAGATAGGATGTCAAACCACAGGCTAGAAAGTGGCACTTGCTGTGTGGAGTGGTTGGGGTGATTACCACACAGGGGATGTTGGATCCAGTTGCCTGCCACTTTAACACACCACTCTGTTCCCTGGCCGACATCTCTGTCTCTGGCTTGCTGCAGTGTTCTAGTGAGGCTCAGCAAAGCTGGAAGAACAGCACCCCATTTTCCGCTTGGGGACCCTGCAGCCCTCCAGACTCCATATCGATTTGAATAATTTTATGGCCTGAACTCTCCCATGTCCTAACCCCCTACCCCACACACACTAGACCTTGTTATCACATAGTCTGCCATGACACACCACTACCTATTGTTAGCCACTAATAGTCCCCATTAACAGCTATTCATCCTCCTAGCCAGATCATTATCCACTCCTTTGCCTGTCCAACTAAATTCTCTCTCTTTTTGGGCCCTATCCCCACCAATCGTTTACCCCTTTAAACCCCACCGCCACCCTACATTCTGCATATAATCTGACATTTTCCGAGCTACCATCAGTTTTGAGGAAGGGTCACTGGACTCGAAACGTTAACTCTGATTTTTTTTTTCTTCACAGATGCTGTCAGACCTGCTGAGCTTTTCCACCAACTTCTGTTCTTGTTTCTGATAGTACACCATCTGCAGTTCTTCTGGTTTTTATGTTAGATTAGTACTTGAGGGGGGGAAAAGGCTTTTGTTTATTCTTTCAGGATTTATGAGCATCACCAGAAAAGGCCAGTTCTTGTTATCCATCCCTAATTATCCTTGAACTGAGAGGCTTGCCAAACACTTCAGAGAGTCAACCACATTACTGTGGATGTGGAGTCACATGTAGACTAGACCAGGTAAGGATGGCAGATTTCTTCAATTTATCAGTGATTGATTTAGGAAGGGCCCATTTCTGCATTCAAAGTGTTCAATAACCAGGGGATGTAGATTAAAAGTAACTGGTTGTAGGATTAAGGGGATCGGAGGGACCTCTTCATCCATAAAGATGAAGGGGGTGGTGTGGCAGTGTGAAACACTTGTTAAAGTGGCGGTGGAGCCATCAAATCTGAAGGGACCCCAGTCGTGGTTGAGGGTTTCAGTAACCGATGAGTTGAGGCTTTTGGTTGTGTGATAGAGCTGGTAATAGCAGATCTTGTTTAAGGTTCAGATATGTGATTGGAATCTCTTCGTGGGGGTCCAATGCAGCATTAAGCTTGTGAATGGTCTGGATCAGCTTCTGATTGTTACCAGGGAGAAAGATGGAGAAAGTTGCTAAAGGAGCAGAGTTTGTGACTGGAGCTAATCTTTACTTAATCAACACCAAACTGACAATTGTCTTAAAATCTGTACTCTGGGCACAGGCATTATCTCTGTTGAGCTGGCTGTCACAGAATAGACCAGCATTTATTTATTTCCCAAATCAAATTGCCTGTGCAAAAAGGTGCTGATCTCGGACTGTTGTGGTCTTTGAGGTGTAGGGGGACACGTAATGGTATTGGGGAGGAAATTCCAGGATGTTGACCGAACAACAGCAAGAGAACAACCATATATAATACAGTTCCAAGCTTGAAAGGTGACAAAAAACATTTCAGTCCTAGGGACTGGAAATAGTTTTTGTTCAAGCAGGGCTCTCTTCTGAAACTGGCATGAAGGACTTCGAGTGGGAAATAGGCAAGTTTATTCTATATCGAAGAGGTGCTGTGCCTGAGCAGGGACTGCAGGAGTTTAATCTGTATCTCCCATTCACTGGAGCTGGCCCAGTGCATGTTGTACGTGGTAGAGAGGAACATGGAAGCAGAGGTTTATAGTGGAGGTGATGACACCCGTTTGTTCAGCCATCCCTCTTATAAATGAACCATCCAGAGGCAAAGGTTGAATGTGCTGTAAACTTTCAACAGTTCCGGTAACACGTGTGGAGCGATGCAATGAGTTAATGACTTGGGCCTGACCTTTTGCTAAGGGCATTCCTTTGAACAAAAAACCTCCTGCCTGGAACATTGACTGTTCTCTGCACAGGTGTTGCCTGACTCACTGAGGCTTCCTGATACTTTTGTATTCTTGTTGCAACTGAACAGCAGCCTCTGAGGTGTCAGGTAGCAGTAACCGTTAAGACCTGGAGAACTACAAACTCTTGAGAATTCCTGGCACACTATCCATTCCTGCCTTCCTTCAGGATCACCCGAGCTGGCCACTATTAACCATTTTTGTGACATGCACAGTGATACGAGGGCTGAAGACTGCATTCCCTCTAATTTTCCCAGCTGTCACACAGGTCTCCATGGTCCACGAGTAGCGGCAGCTTCCACAACCTGATGTCACTGTATCCACGCACCAGTTGGCATGTGTGTGGGGCATGTGGACCATCACACAGCCATGCTGCTTAGAGGGGGCATTGGTTGAAGCATTTTAATTATGACAACAGGTTACATAAACAAAGGCTTGCATTCTCTTTGGGGCGTGAATGGCTGATCTAATTGAGATGTTTAAGATAATGACAGAGGTGCCAGCCTGCTGCTCTTCCTCCCCTACTTCATCTGGTGGGAGAATTCTGATCAAGAAGACAGTTGATATCAGGAAACACTTCTTACCTTAGTTCTTTCTAATAAAAGGCGATCAGTTGAAAGTTTATAAGCAAATTGATGGATTTTTATTAGATGAAGATATGAAAGGTATGGAAACATAAACAAGCAGGTAGGTGGAGTTGAAATACAGATTAACTCTGATCTCATTGAAAGGTAGAATGAGCTCAAAGGGTCGAATGGCCTCTGCCTATTATGTTGAGCGATTATTAAAATACAGGGGCAGATTCCTCTGCTTTAATTTCTGCTGATTTTGCTAAACATGCATTAGAACCTGGAGTTTGCACTCCATAAACAGACAGTGAGGCAGGGAGATGGGGTGGGACATGGGAGCAGGGCAGTGACAGCGTGCCCCATGGTAATCGGGCAGGAGCTTCAGTGAAACCTGTCCTTTACCCTCTCTTGCACCTCCCTTCCTCCTCCTCCTCATCCGCAATGAAAGCTAGAAGTTTATGATTTCAGGGTTAGACCTGCACTTTGAGAGGAGAAAAACAAACAAGAACCTGTTGAACCTGTTCTATCTGCAGCCGCCCCAGCCTGTTTGAAATTGAGAACAGAGTGTCCTTTGGTAATTCCTCTGGGCTAAGTGAGAGTGGGCCACCGCGCAGGCACGGTGTGGGGTTCTGCTTCAATGCTTTTCATCCATGTATCTTATCTTAAAAATCTGTCAGAAGTCATACTGTGCCTCTACCCAGTTCCCTTATCAGGAAGCTAACTCCCCCTCGATCGGTGTATGACCATGATGATGCTGGTATGCTCTATTTAGTCAGGATGCAATCGGTGTGACTGAACGCGATCAATCCTGTGCTAAGCTGTCGCCCATCTCGTAGATGGGAATTGAATGACAAGAGTTTGATTAGCCCCTTGAGCCTGTTGTGCCAGTCAGTTGATGCTTGGTTGATCTGTATATTAATTCCATTTACCTGTTAGTCTTAGAGCTGTATAGCACGGGAACAGACCCTTCGGTCCAACTTGTCCATGCTGTCCAGATATCCTAAATCACTCCAGTTCCATTTGCTAGCATTTTGGCCCATATCCCCCTCAACCCTTCCTATTCACGTACACCATCCCAATGCCTTTTAAATGTTGTAATTGTACCAGCCTCCACCCCTTCCTCTGGCAGCTTGTTCTATACACGCACCACCCTCTGTGTGGAAAAAGTTACCCCCTGGGTCCCTTGTAAATCTTTCTCCCCTTGCCTTAAACCTATACCCTCTAGTTTTGGACTCTGCTACTCTAAGGAAAAGACCTTGTCTATTTACCCTATCCATGCCCTTCATGATTTAATGCTTAAAACTCCAATCAATAAAAATTGATTAGTTTCTATTTCCAGTCTGACGCTTAACTTCATTATGTCGCAAGAGAGACTTCCAAATTTACTCCTCGTGTGAGGAAGTGTGACTTAGAACTGTACAGGTATGATATCAACGTTTTGGGTTTTGACGCCTTGTTCTAGATTGTTCCCTTCTAGTGGAACAAATCCTCCTTTTTCGTCTTATCCAGTCATTTGATCATTGTAATCACAACAATTGCATCGCTCTTCGATTTTCTGTGCTCTACGCAAAACATTACAAATGAAATGTAACCCTTTCAAACTCTATGTTACTTGGGACCTTCAGACTGGAGCTAAGGCTGGGTGACATCAGTCAAGATTTTTATTGCAGGAAAGACTAACATCCACTAGACGCAACCTGGAACATAAAGGGGGCAGAAAATCAAGTCTTTTTAGAGAAAAGCAAAGGATATCAATGGATTTTGCTCTAATTCAGTGACCGCTTGTGACTTGCATGTTTTTTCGGTGGGTTAATTTAGTACTTGTTTTGCCGTACGCCATACAGCAACAGCTCATAGATACCTCAAAAGTGGAACTCCGATAGTGACTCTTAGAAACACCAGCCCTCCCTCCACTTAAAAGCCAGTTCTCCAATTGGAATTCTGGTGTTTGTTTGTAGAAATGGATCTTGTTTTTGTTTTAAAGCTACAAAGGGTTGTGTTGCTCGTTACACACTTGTACAGCCATTGAAGTTTCAAACTATGTCAAGCAAGATGTGTCTCGATTGTAATTTCAAAATGAGCCATGAAGTTTAATGCTATTTTATTGAATCAAACAATTGACTCTTACCCAACCGATTATTTGTAATTTTGTACAGATATCGGGTTCTGAAGTAACATGGGTGAGAGAGAGTGTGTGTGTGTGTGTGTGTGTGTGTGTGTGTGTGTGTGAGATGAGGAGAGACCAGCTACCCCATGATCTTTCTCTGGACACGATAGATTAGTATCCTACAACAGGAGGAGAATTCCTGAGGAGGCAAAACTGGATTTGGTGTCCCACTATGTTTTTATTTTTTAAAAAAAAAGCTTATTTCATCCTGTTTTGAGGCGGACTGTATGGCTCCTGTGATGAACACATTGTGTGTGAACTTTAATTAGTTTTAGAGTTCTGAGCATATTTAAGAAATTGCACTTCTCAGAATTATTGTTTTGATCAGGAAGCTCCCAGTTTGGATCCCTGGTTTAATTGATCAAAGCTGGAAGAGCACTGGTGAGGATACTACAGCTGGTTTCCACATCTCTGGATTGAGGGAACTGGGAAGCCAACTCAAGTTCCCACTCCTGACCATTGTCATGCCCTGTGGGAATCATAGGATATTGAGGTCAGGGGTTAGGCTGTGGTTCTCATTGATGCGTTCGAATCATTTAGCACTGCTCACTGTGTACATTTTATATTTGATTTCTCTCAAAGCAATACAGAGGTGACATGAATTTTTAAGTATGGTTCTGGTGTCTCGTACAATGCTTTAAAATGTCTTCACCCTTCTAAAAGCTGCTGTGTTGTCTACTTTTCTGAGTCAACACCTAAGCTTAATCAGTCATGGTACAGTGAGCATTGATCAGTTACCAGACTCTGGGGCAAGCAATAAATGCTGGCCAAACAGGCGACAAAAAAGAAACCAGATTAACAAAACCATTGAGCACTGTATTCGCCATTGAGGCCCATAGACATCCAGTTGAATGAGATGCTGGAAGGTACTTTTTATTTAGTCACTCAGGACATGGGTATCACTGGCTGACCCAGCATTTTTTATTGCCTGACCCTAGTTGCCCTTGCGAAGATGGTGATAAGTTGCTTTCTTGAACTGCTGCAGTCTGTGCAGTAAGTAGACCCGTAATGTCCTTGGGGAGGTAATTCCAGGATTTTGATCCAGTGACCGTGAAGGAGCAGTGATATATTTCCAAGTCAGGATGGCGAGTGGCTTGGGTGGAGGTGTGGGGGGTGGGGTAGCATGCAGGTGGTGGTGTTCCCATATATCTGCTGCCCATGTCCTTCTAGGTAGAAGTGGTCATGGGTTTGGAAGGTGTGAAGGATGTTTGGTAAATTTCTGCAGTGCACACTACTGAGTATCGGTGTTGGAGGGAGTGGATGCTTGTGGATGTGGTGCCAGTCAAGCGGGCTGCTTTGTCATGGATGGTGTCAAGCTTCTTGTGTTGCTGGAGCTGCACCCATCCAGGCGCGTGAGGAGTATTTCAACACACCCCTGACTTGTGCCTTGTAGATGATAGACAGACGTTAAGCTTTAAGGAGTCGGGAGGTGAGTTACTTGCTGCAGAATTCCTAGCCTCTGATCTGCTCTTGTGTTTTCGGTCAATGGTTACCCCAAGGATTTTGATAATGGGCGATTCAGTGATGGTAACATCATCGAATGTCAAAGAGCAGTGGTTGATTTGTCTTTTATCGGAGATGGTCGTAGCCTGGCATTTGTGTGGCTTGAATGTTACTTTCCACTTGCCAGCCCAAGCCTGGATATGATCCAGGTTTTGTTGCATTTGAACATGGACTGCTTCATACCTCAGCTAGTAGTGAACAATTTCTGGGGAGTTGAAAGGGGGGGAAACCTACAAGGATAAAGATGAGCTCTATATCTGTGGGAAGAGGGAATGGAGAATCTGTTTATGTGCTGATGAGTCCAGTACAATACAAGGAGCTTATCAGATGCCACTCAGCTTTTGTAGTTGTAGAGTCTGTATTAATTGGTATTTCTCAGCTGCTCAGTGATGCCTGGAGTCACAGGACTGAGCCCTCCAGGCCACTCTTCAGAAAACGGAGAGCCTCCACTCTGTTTAACGTGCTTTTTGTAGCATCCGACTCCAAAGTTCACGTTTCAGAGAGTTATACCCAACATTGTCTTGCAAATTTGTGATGGCTTATTTTGTGCTTTGTGTTTGGTTTGGGACTGATGGGTGGTAGCAGTGGGTGCTGGAGAACCTCTATTTCTCTGCTCTCTCTTCATGCCACTTAGCGGGTGGTAAGATCTTATCGACTGCTGCAAACTGTCTGGATCCTGCTGGATTGAGGTGATCGAACTCTCAGTATCTCAGACATTGGGAGAAACATGAATGACACTTTGGCTCAGGCCTCTCAGGAATAGTTTTATTATATTTCACTAACGTAAGATCTATCTAAAAGACATTTGGATAAGTACATGAATAGGAAAGGTTTGGAGGGATGTGGCCCAGGAGCGGGTAGGTGGGACTAGTTTACTTTTGGATTATGGTCAGCATGGACTGGTTGGACTGAAGGGTCTGTTTCTGTGCTGTATGACTCTGACTCCAATATTTGACAAAAATAATTGTGTGCCCTGCCTCCTGTACCCAACGCAGTGCTCAGTCCATTAGTTTCTGCTCCAACATTGGGAACGGTATTTTCATAGACATCAATTGATGAGGAAGCAATCGGGAAGAATCCCTGAAAATCATCATTGTATGGGCCCTTTTGGTCCCACTTGTCCATGCCGACCAGATATCCTAAATTAATCTGGTCCCCTTTAGCCCTAATCTCTCTCGGCCCTTCTCAATCATCTACCCATCCAGATGCCTTTTAAATGCTGTAATCATACCAGCATCCATCACTTCCTCTGGCAGCTCGTTCCATACATGCACCACCCTCTGTATGAAAAAGTTGCCCTTCAGATCCCCTTTAAATCTTTCCCCTCTCATCTTAAACCTATGCCCTCTAGTTTTGGGCTCCCTACCCTGGGGAAAAGACCTTGGCTGTTCATCCTATCCAAGCCCGTCATGATTTTATAAACCTCTATAACATCACTCCTCAGCCTCTGACGCACCGGGGAAAATAGCCCCAGCTTATTCAGCCCCTCCCTATAGCTCAAACCCTTCAACCCCAGCAATGTCCTTGTAAATCTTTCCTGCACCCTGTCAAATTTAACAACATATTTCCAATGTTTCAAAACAAAAATAAAAACCTGATCATTATTCCATTGTTTGTGGTACCTTTGCTTTGTGTAAATTTCCTAGATGCAACAATGAATTTGCCTCTAAAGTACTTTAGTTGACTGTACAGTAATTTAGGGTACCCTGTAGCTGTGAAAAGGTAAAGTTGCCATAGTCCCAGAGGACTATAGGGTTGTGCTGTCATTAGGGAGAGACGACTAGTGAAGGTTTAATCAGAGGTTAATCATGCCTTATCTGAGGAGAGAGGTTGTGAAGGAGGGTTCTTCATGGTAACCTCAGCCAGTATGAGAATTGAACCCATACAAAAGCAGCAAAATACTTTGGATGCTGGAACTGTGAAAGAGAAAGAACAAAGTGCTGAAGAAATTCAGCAGGTCTGGCGCTATCTGTGCAGAGAGAAACAGAGTTAGATCTAGTATGACTCTGCTTAGAACTGAGAGACTGGAAAATTATGGCTTTTCTGGGAAGAGGAGTGAGTGGAACAGATGGTCCCAAGAGCAAAAGGGATTGTTAATTGTGGTAATGAAGAGAGATTTCTTATGTTTTTATAAACTACATTTTACAGATAACGAACTGACTGATTTCCCTGGATTTTGGATAATTCTGGAGTCTTTTGTCCAAAGGTAACCCCTTGTGAGTTAGCACACAGCAGGACAGAGGGACTATGTCTGTTGAGGCTGTGGGATGAGGGATTTCAGTGACGTGGAAAGACTGGAAAAACTTGGATTGTTTTCCTTTTGAGTCGAGAAGGTTAAGGGAAGATTTGATAGAGAGGTCATAAGCAAAGCTCCACAAGGCAATGAGTAATTCTTTTACATGGAAATGTTTCATGGTTTGGAATACACTGCCTGAAAGTGATTGGCGGTGGATGATTCAATTGTAACTTGGAATAGGGAATCGGCTGAAAGAAAAATTTGCAGTGTAATGGGAAAAGAGTAAAGATGAAGAAATAATTGGATAGCTTTATTAAGGAGTTGGCACCAACACTCATCAAAAGGCTTCGTTCTGTGCACATACACATGATTTCGTGATAAGAGAATGGCTGGAGATTCTGGAACCATATTTTGTGCAGCAATGAATAGACAGCACAGGGACTGTGGAAGGAATGGGACTGATGGGATGAATGGCCTTTTCTCATTTAGTGTACTCGTGTTTAAATCATGTGGGCACTGCAGGAGATTATTAGTAAACTGTTACAGTAAAGATACCCAAGTATTTTCTTCACTAGCATAATAAAGACAATTACAGCGCAGAGTTATTGAAGTGTAGCTAACCATTTCTGGATATCTTTTGAGTAATTATCTGTGACACATTATAAAGAAATTAAGGACTCTCCATGCCTTTGTGGGTTGGGATTGAGGATGAAGAAACATGAACAGTTTGCATGACACCCATGTGTTTATGATTGAACACAAGAGCACCCTGGAGACTGCACGACCCAGATGCCATCAGAGTGGAATAACTCAGTTATTTGTAGCTTTATATTGAAATACTTTGCTTTTCAAAAAAAAAAGCTGAATTCATAATGGGTGCAAAATGCCACCTCCCAGATCAAGTGTGTTGTCTGTGAGGTTTGTGAAAAGCCACAGGATGGTGGGCTTGCTAAAGTTAACCTTTGACTGGTGATGTGATTGAGCTGTTGGAAGGTGCTGATTTTAGGTGAGTAATAGAAAGGTTTCAGCGGAGATTTCCTAGAAGCCCTGGCATTTTCTAACCAATGCTATTTTGCAAATCTACCTGAGGTTTCATGCTTTTAGGCTGGGGGCAGTCGCTGCCTGTTGATCCTGTCAATTGAGTCTGCTCTCCCTCTCTCTCCCTCTCCCTCTCCCCCACAACACCCCACCCCACCGCCCCATCTCTATCTTTCCATTATCTCTCCTTCCTTTCTCTTGTCTCTGTCTCTCTTTCTCTGTGGTGTCTCCCCTCTCTTGTGCATTTATAATATCTCAGAATTCTTCAAGGCTATCCCCCCCTCCCCCAGTCAGTGGGAAACAATGACTTTTTTTTGCTTGACATTTTCCGCTTAATCCACACACATTTAAACATGATGGATGTGGAGAGTACAGTTATTGAAAGCTAGTAACCCCGACCCTGACAACAGACTAGTGCGAACTGGTGGAGTGAGTTTATTTTTTGTTTCTTTTGTGTGTGTGTGTGTGTGTGTGCCTGGTAGGTTTGCCCTCCACTGCGGGGACCAGAGGTGGTTTGTGTAGGTGGGAACTTTTTTTACTTTGTGAGCAGTTCTAAGTCTAAATGAGCTTTGGCTGAATCTTAAACTTTTTTTTTGCTGGATCTTTCAGTTGTGGCTGAACTCTGAAAGCCCAGATGTGCTAGGTCGCATGAATCAAATGTTTTATTCATTTTTTTTCTTAACCAGTAGTCCTGTTTCGATGCCATTCACAGAATAAAATCAGACAGAGGGTGTTGCCAAGGCTAGTTGCTCACTGGTGTTGCAGTTGGTACAAACAAACTGTAGCCTAGACCCATCCCCCTCCCTCCCTCCTGCCTTCAATCCCCTCCCTCCAGCCCCCACCCCACCCACACCCACCCACCCACACACATACATACACACAGAGATCAGACTGTACAGCTGTTCTCCTTATTTGGACTGAGTAGTTTCACTAGAAAAGAGGAGACTGAGTGAGATCAGAGTGCTTCAAGGCTGAAAGCGAGGGAGAGAGAGAGAAAAAAAAAATCAATGTGTTCCAGTGTCTTAAAATGGCAATGTCTGCCTTGTGTGGGGAATCTGAGCTTTGTTCTCTAGTCTTGTGATTTAATGCCTCAGTCTACAGCTTTTTTTTTGCTTGAAGGTTCAAAGTGTTCAAAGGACATGAAGTTTACGCATCTGTAAGGCTTCAGAAGACAGAGTGTTTGTTCCCTGCTTAATCATAAATCATAATTAGGGCACTTTGTGGAGCCTATATACACAAAGCTGGAATTATAATAGTTAGTGTGATCAAATGAAGCAGACGTGTCTGACATGTTATCTTAACTGCCTTGTGTGTTCATGGGTAGGAAGCACCAAGACGATAATCTCTTCTCCCCCCATCTTTTGCTTTTAAATGTGACTGGGCAATAGTTGGAATAAGATCTAGTTAGAATAACCTCTCTTCCCTGTGCTGGTTTTAGTTGACGGAGGAGGCTACTTTATACACATGCTCACCCAGATGACCTTTTGAGGGGGTGAGGTAGGGAGATGTTTACAGACACCCTGTCTGCACATACCCCTCTCCTCCCCTTCTGAAAAGGGATGATAAAGTTTCCGCCTCTTCCCCAGAAATGAGTGTGAAAGAGATTTGTACCTCTCCTCTGTGTCTTATTGCCAGGAGTGCATAGGTTAGGCTGTGCTTCCAAACATTCCTTCAATTGTACTCCATCCGAGCAGTTCATGATGTTTTTTTTCTCTCTCTCTCTCTCCGGGCGTGTTGCAGGTTTTGTGTTTCTAAGCACTGAAAGCAGAAAAAGGGGCATCGGTCAGTTCAAAGATTAGGCCTAACTTCCTAAAGGTTACCTTAGGTAAATGATTTGTCCAGTGCAGGCTCAACTGGTGCAGACAAAATGGCTTGGGGCAGGGAGAAGATTCCTTTTGCTACCTGAGCCCTAAACTTTGTGGAATTTTCCTTCTAAATGTCTACTCCTGTTGGACCTTCCTTTTCTTTTACAAACTATCACTTTGACCAAGCTCCTATTTTTGTCCACTGCTCCTAATGTTGTCTCCTCTGGTCTGATGTCAACTTTTGTCAGACTTGAACTCCTATGGAGTATGTTTTACACTATTGAAAAATACTATATAGATGCAAATTTTACTGAAAGGGTTTTGGCTATGAATTGTATAAAAGCCACCTCTAGCTTTGTGCGGAGAGATGAAGTGGAATCTTGGAAGATGCTATTTCTAATGCTTGAAAACCCTGAGGTTTTTTTAATGAATGGCTCTCCTCCCTTGGGTACAGCGTTATTGAAATACTTCATTTGCAGTTTAATTTTTAAACTTCTCAGATCAGAACCCCCAGTTTCTGAATTAAATTTGAACCACTGAGCTGAGGATTTGCATAGGAATCTCACACAGGTGTGATTCAAATCAAAGTGCTTCCAACTTCCATTTCTGTCTTTCATATGTGAACTGTGACTCCAGTTTGCTCCATCATGCTGAGAATGATGGCTTTCCCTGAGCTGTAGTGTGGAGATAATTCAGTGGCTCTGACTGGGTAGGCAGTGGCCATCTTTGGTCATAGTAGCATCCATGACACACACAATCAAAAAGGTTTTGTCCTCCTCTTCCGGAAGACAAGAAGTTTGTAAAGTTCCTCAAGTTCATAGAGACTGCCATCCCTGCGTACCTTATCCAGGCATACAAGAGTCTAGATGGTGCACGTGGGCAGGCCAGTAGATTATGGAGAACATCAGATCCAGGTATCATAGAATCCCTACAGTGTGGGAGCAGGCCATTCGGCCCATTGAGTCCATGCTGATGCTCCAGACAGCATCCCACCCAAATCCCCTCCCTATAACCCTGCATTTTCCTTTGTTAATCCACATAGCCTGCACACCCCTGGACACTATGGGCAATTTACCATGGCCAGTATACACAATCTGCACATGTTTGGACTGTGGGAGGAAACTGGAGCACCCAGAGGAAACCCATGCAGACACGGGGAGAATGTCTGTGTGGGGTTTGCACAGTTGCCCGAGGCTGGAATCGAACCCTGAGGCAGCAGTGCTAACCACTGAGTCACCGTGCTGCCCTGCTTCACAATGTCCAGCAGGAGCTACTGCACAAGGTTTACCTGATTTGTAACCTTTTTCCCCTCAATTACTCTCTCTGGTAATTAACACAGCACAGACTAAGTATCGAACCTGGCCAGTATGGCTGAAATAATAATATTCTGTTTTCTTACTGAGCAAAGGCATTTTTATCATGTCTCTTTAATGTCTCAACTCAATTTTTTTTTTCCCCCACATTCTGCATCCCCACTGAATTAACACTGCCCCTTATCCAAAACCCTTATCTATATTTCCTAATCAACCTTTTCAGAGATGTTATTACATACCTCTGGAGCAGGTAGGACTTGAACCCAGGACTCCTGGCCCAGAGGTAGGGACACTACCACCACCCTGCAAGAACCCACATGATCGTATCCTTTATAGCCTTCTCATAGTGTCCGAAATGGAATACAAAACTCCAACTGCAGCTATATAAGTGGTAGAAATATGGAACGTTCTCTGTAACAGGGAGTGGTTGAAATGAATAGCAATGATGTATTTAGGGGGAAACTAGACAAACCTATGAGGGGCAGTGAATAGGTAGTTACAATGGTAGGTTTAGATAAGAAAAACATGAGCAGATGCTTGAGTGCTAGTATTGGCTAGTTGGGCCGAACGGACCATTTCTGTGCTGCACCCTCCGCAATTCTATGTGTGTAACTGAGGTCTTGCTTAAATTCAATGTTCCTTCCTGTTGTATTTGCATCTCTTACCACAAAATCAAAACATTAGCACAGATGGGCAAAAAAAAAAGCTCAGTTAAAGTTTACAGGAACATCTCCAGAGGAGGAGAGAGGTTCAGGAAGGGGATTTAGGGTTAGACACTGAAGAGATCCCATCTTTGCTCTTTCTAAACCAAACCTGGAGCCTTTTTGCTTACACAGCCATGTCAGTACTGGGTAATTCACTTAACCTTTAGGGGTTTGGGTCAAATGTTTTATACCTTTATCTATTCTTGACATCAGCTTTTCAATTGTTTGCACACCTATATATAAACATCCCTCTGTTCCTCCAATTTATTTTAAGTCTCATGTTGTATTTTCTTTTATCTTGCTTTCCAGGATTTTATTGCCTCCTCCTAAACTGCATTTGCCACCTATCTGCCCATCCTCTGACTTATTAAAATCCTCCTGCAATTCTCTCTCAACTATCATCACAATTTTGCCACCCACTGTATTTTGTCGCCGATGGATTCTTCTACAATAAAAATGGAAAATCCTTGAAAGCTTCTGCTGATTAGAAGCAGAATTAATGTTTCACATCTGACCCTTCAATGGAATTTTCATATCCTTGGTCTATCCTGACTGGCTGAGTATTTTCTGCAGTTTTTGTTTTCAACTTGAGGTTTTCTGCATAAGTTTTTACTTCTTTGTTAAGGTATTATTTTCCCTGGTTCCAGGGCTAGACTTCCTGGACACTTGTAATTGAATCCAAAACTTGGCTTTGTAGCTATATACCTTTCTGGTCTGACAAGCATTCTCTTACTCCTCCCCTTTGCTTTCTGCCCTCTGTATGCCCTCATCCCACTTCATTGCATGTGCCCCAGCTTTTCTGGCCAATCTCTTATGGCATCTTATCACTTTTAATCTTTGAAAAACCACCCAGTTTCTTTTAGCTATTCTTTTTTTTCCTAAGACCCTCTGTCCCCACTGCTCCCCCCTACCCCAGCTGATTTTGATGGGCCAACTGGTCTCCGCCCAAGATCTATCACAGAATAGAATCAGAATCCCTACAGTGTGGAAGCAGGCCATTCGGCCCATCCAGTCCACACTGACTCTCTGAAAAGCATCCCACCCAGACCCACCTAATTTAGGAGAAGATCCTGGAGGAAACACAGGCAGACAAGGAAAATGTGCAAACTCCACACAGACAGTCGCCCGAGAGTGGAATCGAAGCCATGTCCCTGGTACTGTGAGGCAGCAGTGCTAATCACTGAGCCACTGTGCCACTCGCAAATCCTTCGTGGATATCATCCTTTCACTCCCAAGCTCACCACTGCTCTTCTCAACCTCCCAGTAGGTTTTTCCCATTGGATTGCTGAGCTGTTCTAACAACTAGTTGCTCTGGCACTTGCCTTGCATGCCTTATCCAAGCATTGGCGTGTTGTTCACCCATGTTGTGTAAGGTATTGGCAGTTGAGTCTGGGTAACATGTTGCAGTAAGGTTAGTCCAGAATGGGACTTCCAGTTGATATTTTACATTTCCAGCTCCTGAGCACTGTGACCGTAGAGTTTTTAAAAGTGTTGTGGTTTTGCTCAAAACCGCTTAGACCCCAAGAGACAGACATCAAAGACCTTGCCTGTGCACAATGCATGCACACCACTCAATCCAGCTTGTGTATCTCTGGAACTATAGGCTGTAACTTACATCCTCAACCCTCTAACGTCGAGTTTCTCCAGAGATCTGCCTGTACCTAGCTGCAGCAACTTCCACTCACCTTTCTGGCCTCTACTGCTGCCCTTTCCCTTGCTGCTGTATTTAGTTGATTCCAGTGGTGACCCTCGAGCGTTTTCTGTTTTGGGCTTTCTAACATCTAAGTATCTCTCTCAACCCAAGTCTTCATTGTGAAGTCAAGACCTGGTAAATGTCGTCTCTTTTTGGCTCGATACACAACTCTCCAGCATTTTCACCGCCTCATTTCACCACTCCTGGCCTCTAGCCTCCTGTGTTAGATGTTAGAATCCACACGTCTGCTCGTTTCCTCTTCTCTTCATTGCAAGAAAAGGGCAAAGTACAAAAGCACAGTGGGCTGCAGTAGAAGGAGAATTGAGTGTGAATGCCAAAGGAAAATCCCACCCTGTGTACAGTGCAGGGCCAGGAGTTGCTGGAACTTCTGACGTTGTAGTTATTCGACATTACATCGTTTCAAAACGGCGACTTTCACTGTTAAAGCATTTTGGGATAAGATTGTGACCCAGTGCTACAAAAATGCACACCTGAAACGGAGGTTTGAGACCTGTAGTGTGGGTTTGGCAGTACCTCATGAGGTGTGCATGTTACTCCTGAGCACAGATGAATGGCTCTTCATTTCAGAGGGTGTGTGGCTGCCATTAGCGATGAGAATTATTGGAATTCCCTACTCTCGAGGGGTGTAGATGTATGATTTGTTGAATGTATTTAAGACTGAACAGGCAGAGTTTGTTTCTCCAGGAAATCAAGGGATAGGGGGAGTGGGTAGGAAAGTGGAGTTAAGGCCGAAATCAACATGAAATGTTAAAGCAGGCACGCTAGGCCATACTGGTCTCCTCTAGCTTTGGCTAAACTGGTTTGGAATTACTGTAGTACTGCAATACTGTAGTAAAACGTCACCCGTGCCATTAGAATGGAGCTGGTAAAGGAGGTCTGTTTGTTGTAACTGAATATTGTTTACTTGCCAGTCTAAGCGGATAAGTCTTATTAAGAAATTGACTTTAAGGGAAATGGAACTCAAGTGAAGGCAGGGCAGAGATTCTGAATTGTATAAATGTTGTGTAACTGGATTTACTACTCCCAGTGCACAGGTAATGTTAGCATTGCTTCAACATTCCATTTACAGCTCAATGTGAAATGCTTCATTTCTGAGTTTGCAAAACCGGCCAAGTAGTGACAAATTTTGCAGCTATTGCTTCTAACTCTGAATGCACTCTCTCTCGTCACGACTCAAGTTCTGGAAGCACAAGGATCTGCTGTCTCCCAATTGTTCTTCCCCCTTCAAATGAACATGGGATAAGAATGTTGCTATCCAACAGTTGGTTAAATGCTACTGATAACACTGAAGCCAAATGGTGTGGTTGGTTTTTCAAAGATGTAGTTTTGACCCAAATATCAACCAGAAGTGACCAGGGCGCTGACTTACAGCTGCGGATTAGCAGTGAGGCTTCTGGCTGAAGTCTATGATTTTGTGAAGGTGGGTAGATTGCAGTTACTAGAATTTTGATCTGAATAAGCCTGTAGCTCTTTATCACTTAATTGAATTTGAAGTGCATTAATGTTCCAAATTTGGGCCACAGTTGGAAGCAGGAATGATAACTGGGAAGGAGTGTTGAATAATTGTGCTTAAGGGCCAGGTGTACCCATTCCTGCTGAAGAATCAATGTCCATGTTCTCCAGGAATTCATTGGAGTTTTATATTTATTATGGAGAGAGAGCCTTGCCTGTGGGAAATAAGGCATCAAATTATTTGTTGTGAAAATGGACACATCACCACACTGTCCTCTGCTAAGTGGCAGCAAGGAAATTGTTTTAAATTTTTATATTTTTTAAAAATCTTTCCCTGCAAATTCTGTCACATGGATCTATCACTGTGTCCATATCAGTTCTCTAGGCTTTTTATGTTTCTGGGATCATCCTGTGTGCACTTGGCTTGCACTGTTTCTTACATTACCCAAATACTTTGACTGTGCTTTAAGGTGTTCTAAGGGGTTTTGGAAATGTATATTTTTGTTTTGTTCAGGTCCGGTAAAAGAACAAAAAGTCTCTTTGAATTTAGTTGTTTGGTCACCATGCCCACAGAGCCAAGTGGGATCAGTTCCAATCCCGGTCCCCACTGCTGCTGAGGCGAATAGGCCTGTATATGAGATTCACAGCCTCCGTCACAGGGTCATTTTGCTGAGCTTTGTGTCCTTTTGTTTTCATTGCACATTGCAGACTGGTCTCCATGGCGACTGTTTATTCTTTTGTTGTCGGACCCTGCACCTACACATACAACACCCCCAGAACAGCATTGTCTCCTGTCAAAAATGTCACTGTTTTCATAATTGTTTGTTTGATTCACTTTGTTCGCTACCACCACTCCAGCCCAATTGTTGAATCTTTCTCTGTAAGGAAGCCAATCTATAATTCTAACAAAATTTTCCAGTGACAGTGTAGATTTTTGGAATGATGCTATTGTGGGGGAAGGGAGATTTTAGGCCTTTGGGTCTGGTTCAGATGTGACTGGTTCAATCGGCCTTCTGTTTAAGGCCTCCAGCTGCTGTTGTGTCATTCAGAAATTTTGACCATAACGTACCTTACAGAAATGGGTTTCTCCTTTCTTTAGAGCCTAATCAGTTCCTCTGACAACCTGCCTTTACCACACCGTCTTGATAGTGTGTTTTGTGGGTGTCAGTTAGCTGGATGGCTGGTTTATGATGCCAGCAGCGTGGGTTCAGTTCTTACACCAGCTGAGGTTACCATGAAGGTCCCTCCTTCTCAACCTTGCCCCTCAGTTCAAGTGTTAAACCACAATCAGTTCTGTGTGTCTCTGTCTCTCTCTGAGAGAGCATCCTTATTGTTCTCGGTGCTGTGTTGACTTTACCTTACTTTCGTAGTGTGCTTTAAATTACAAAGCTTTAAATGCGTAAAACTCTAGCTGCTAGACATCATCAGTCATGAGCCATTTTGTAATTGTGTTATGGTGATATTAGCCTTTGGTCAATGGTGGCACTGTCAGAAATTGATGAGTTAAAACCCCACTCCTGAGGCTTTTGCGTAAAATCTAATCCTGAGGGAGTGCTGCACTGTCAGAAGTGGCATCCTTCAGGTGAGACAGTAAACTAAGACACTTTCTGTCCTGTCAGGTTAACAGAAAAAGAGATTCCCTGTTGCACCACTTTTTTTTGAAGAAGAAGAACATTCCCTGGCATCCTGGCTGATTATTTATCTCAAAAGATCAACTTGTCCAATTGTTGCGTTTAGGAGCTTGCTCTGAGTGGTTTTGGCTGCTGTAGCCCAACAAGACAAATGATAGCTACGCTTTGCAAATATGTTGTTGCCTGTGAAGTTCTTTGAGCCTGTGAAAAGGCTTGATAAATTCTACATTTGCTACCAGTTCCTGCCCTCTCCCTAGCAACTCTCCCTGAAGCTGAACCACACTATTCACAACTTCATTATTATATCAGATCCCAAGATGGGCTTTCAACTAGATATCTGTGCCATGATCAAGATCAACTATCCCATCTCCATAATGTTGTCTGTCTCCATGCGTGCGTCAGTTTCTGCTGTTGACACTGCATTTGATACCTTTTGATTATTCTTGATTCCTACCTGGTTGCTCACGTTCTACCCCTGTTTAAACCTGGAGTCATTCAGCACTCTCTGCCTGTGTTCTAACTTGCACCAGATGTTAAGAAGGATATATTGGCCTTGGAGGCAGTACAGTGTAAGTTTACAAGTACCCCTGGACTTCAGGGATTAAGTTATGTTATACAAATTAGGCCTGTTTTTTCTCAAATTTTAGAAGGCTAAGCAGTGATCTGATTGAACTCCTCATGCTATTAACAGGAAAAGACCGGGCAAAGAAAGTTAAACTATTTTTACTGGTTGGGGATTCTGAAATTGGGGGACACAGCTTGAGAATTGGGTTGTTCAGGAGAGATGTTAGGAAGCACATCTATACACAGAGGCAGTGGATGCTAATTTTAAGTTAATTTTAAATCTGAGATCTTTTTTATTCAGCAAATATGTTAAAGGCTGTGGGCCGAAGGCAGGTAGATTGAGTTAGACCACAGATCAACCTTAATCTCATGGAAACGGGCTTGAGGGTTGAATCACCTACTCCTGCCTGTATGTTTTTAATCCAACAACACTACACACTGACCTACTTTGGCTCCCTGTTAAATAGTGCTTTGATTTTAAAATTCTGATCTTTGTTTTGAAATCTCTCCATGACCCTGACTCTCCCTCTCTGTAATCTCTTCTCAAAATATGTACACTCCTCTACTTTCAGCCCACGAGTTTTCAACCATTAGTAGCCATGCTGTAAGCTACCTGATCCCTTTGCTTTGAAAGTTCATTCTCAAATCTTTCTTCCTCCTCCTCTTTTAAGACTCTCCTTCTTAAAACCTACTTACGTAGTATCTTCTTGGGTGGCTCGGTGTCTCATTGTCTTTTATAATAGTCCTGTTGAGCACTTTGGAACATTCCATTACATTAACACTTCTGTATACATGTTTATAATTGATAACCAAATTGTGCTCAGGGTCTGCAGGTGTCTGCACTGTTGTGGTACGGGAGAGGGTGACACACATCAGGAAGATGTCTGCTTCAATCCCTGATGTGTTGTCCTATCTCAGCCCCCCAGAGTGAGGGAAGGGTTGGTCACTCACGGTTCACTCGTCTGACCTCTGCTGGAAGTCTGTGTGCATGTGTAGGGGTGTATTAATTAGTTGAAGGCAAAGCTGCACTCAAAACTATTTATCATAACCTGTCAAGCTGGTTCTACCATTTCTATTATATTTGTGGTTGATCTGGATCTTAACTCCTTACTTTCAAGACTCAACTTACACTTTAGCACTGTCTGTGCACACACTTTTTATTTCAAAAATATACTTTATTCATAAAAATATCATTACATACATGGTCCCTGAAGCAGTTCTATTCTGTACTGTAGCATATGAAGAAACAAACACTGGAGTTTGACTCTATCCAGTTAATTTCAGTTACGAGTGGTGTACCACAAGGATCTGTTCTGGGTCCTCTTCTATTTGTGATTTTTGTAAATGATTTGGATGTAGGAGTGGAAGGGTGGATTAGTACGTTCGCGGACTATGCGAAGGTGGGTCACGTTGTGGACCGTGCGGAGGGCTGTTCTAGGTTACAAAGGGACATTGATAGAATGCAGAGCTGGGCTGAGAAGTGGCAGATGGAGTTTAACCCCGATAAGTGTGAGGTGATTTTGGAAGGACAAACTTGAAAGCAGAATACAGGGTTAACGGAAAGATTCTTGGCAGTGTGGAGGAGCAGAGGGATCTCGGGGTTCATGTCCACAGTTCCCTGAAAGCTGCCACCCAGGTGGATAGAGTTGTTAAGAAGGCGTATGGTGTGTTAGCTTTCATTAATAGAGGGATTGAGTTCAAGAGCCGTGAAGTTATGCTCCAGCTATACAAAACTCTGGTTTGGCCACATCTGGAGTATTGTGTCCTGTTCTGGTCGCCTCGTTACAGGAAAGATGTGGAAGCGTTGTAAAAGGTGCAGAGGAGATTTACCAGGATGTTGCCTGGAATGGAGGGAAGGTCTTACGAGGAAAGGTTGAGAGAGCTAGGGCTTTTCTCTTTAGAATGACGAAGGATGAGAGGTGACTTGATAGAGGTGTACAAAATAATCAGAGGTATAGATAGAGTGGATAGCCAGAGACTTTTTCCTAGGGTGGAGGTAGCTATTACGAGGGGGCATAGTTTTAAAGTGAGTGGCGGTAGATATAGGGGAGACGTCGGAGGCAGATTCTTCACTCAGAGAGTGGTAGGGGCGTGGAATGCATTGCTGGAGAGGATAGTGGAGTCGGCCTCATTAGGGGCATTTAAGCGGCTATTGATAGGCATCTGGATGATAGTATAAGGTAGGGGTGGAGGTTAGATAGACCTTAGGTTTAGGGTAAAAGTTCAGCACAACATCGTGGGCCGAAGGGCCTGTACTGTGCCGTACTGTTTTATGCTCTATGTTCTATCCAGCAAACAAACTGAAGGCATTTCTTTCTTGACTATATTTACATGCATTTGAGGCACCAGGAGGGTCCAAAAATTGAATGGACTCCCATTTACCTTCAGCAGAAAGACCTCAGACAGTGCAATTTCCCCACTGCGCCCTGCCTCAAGCTTTAATACATCCTTCAGACGTAGTACTGGACCTTAGAATGTGCCAGTCTGCAACACTCAGTCAGGGTCAATGATAACACAGTGTGGAGCTGGAGGAATGCAGCAGGCCAGACAGCATCAGAGGAGCAGGAAAGTTGATGTTTCAGGTCTTCTCCACACGGTGTTATCTCTGACTCCAGCATCAGCAGTTCTTACTATCTCTCGGTCAGGGTCAATTCCTTGTTCTGGAAGACCAACAGGGTTCAGGCAGACCAAAGAGCATTTTTCACTGAGTTGATGATCCTTCAGGTACGGTCGGCATGCGTCCTGGGGAACAGACCGTAGAGCAACTGCTTTGGGGGCAGCATGCCATGGCACAGACTGACCAGGTATACATGAAGGAACTTGCGGGTAGTGCCCTCCTCACCACCAGCCGAGCGATGTTTTGGTACGTATTGGAAAGTTCAGGTGATGAGGCATTCTGCCAAATGACTTTAACAGTCTGCTTAGGAAATGGCCCAACAGGACCCACCCTCTCCTCCTTTGCCCGAAGGGTCTCGAACACTATGTGCTGACCACTTCTTGATGGACTTGAAGTCAAAGGTGTCACACACACGCACTTGTTTTATGATTTGGGTATGTGGAGGCTTCAGTGTTGAAGACACTGTCCTTATTGTAATGGTGCCAGTGTGATCATGATTTTCATGTTTCATAACTATTTTAAAATGACTAGAGAATTTTTTTCACAGCAATGAGATAATCCTGTTTTTTCAGTAAAGTTGTTTCAGGGACAAATGATGGCCAGGACATTGGAAAGAGGTCTCCTGCTCCCCTTCGAATAATATTGAGAGATCTTTTACACACATCTAGAAAGAGCCAAGGAAACTTTGGTCAAACATCTCATTGAGATGGCATCTCCCAACAGTGCGGAACATCTGTACCAACCCATTGGAATGCCAACCAAGATGTTGTACACTGGTCTCTGGTTGTGGGACTTACATTCTGAGGCAGCAGGGTGAGAATTTGTGGAGTTGTGACTGAGTAGCCGTAGTGAGGGGGCAGACTTTTGTGTCCCAGCGATTCAGTCCCTGAACACAGTTCATGAAAAAAGTGCCAGGATTGAGGTTTCTCCCTCAGAGAAGACAACTGATCGATATGAAAGTAAACCATCATGAATGTGAGAAACAGTGAGTAGGTCCGGCAATATGAGTTAATGTATTGGGTTTATGTCCAGTCGCCAAACTTTTTGCTTTGTTGTTTTTGGGATCTTGCTTTTCAGTGTGGAAATATTCTCAAAGTCTGCCATGGCTTGGGACCAATCTTTCAGTAACATTGACCAAGTCTCCCAGACCTCTGCACTTCCCCCAACTCTCTCTCTTCAATTCTGGCCTCTTGTTCCATCTCTAGCTTTCAGCACACCACCATTGGATAACTGTGTTTTCTGTTGCTTAGGTGACAGGAGCTGTGGAATTTCCTCCTTAAGTGGCTGTGTCATTCTCCTTTAGATGTTTCTATACCTTCTTCCAATATTCCCTTATCGGAGTTATGTTCAAATCCTACTCTATAATAAACCAAAGCGCTGCGGATGCAAGAGCTATGAAACAAAAACACACATCCCCACATACGTTGCCAGACCTACTGAATTCCTACTTTATAATGCTCATGTCAAGAGTCTCAGATCATTTTAGCGTGTTAAAGGTGCTATACAAATGTAGCTGAGAATTGTGGAGTCCCTGCATTTTGGCATCAGGAGCTGTATGCGAAGAGTTTTTTTGGGAGGTGATGAGGTGCTGTATCTGTGTGAGTCTTGCTGCTGTCACATTTTCTTACTGAAAGGGGAACACATCTGGTTAAAAGCTGGGAACCAGAAGAATCATTTGCTGTATAAAGCAAACAAGCTGACCCTGTCCAGCAGTCTTTGTATATCATTAAAATAACAGCTGGTTTGGCTGCATTAGGGTTTCTGATTGTACAATCTGCTCAATCCCACTCTCTGAAGTTTATTTATGCTTATGGATGTTGCTTTTTGATGGAAAAAAAAAGTGTGTAGCCCCACCCCCTCCCCATGCCCCACCTTTTGACTAAAACAAACAACTTTTAATAGTTTGCCTTTTGGTTAGGAGAACAGGGGCTTTCCAATCAAATCTCCACAACTTCCTCCTTGCTCGAAAAGATGAGAGAAACGGAATGAGTAAAACTTCTAAATGGTTGAGCCTCATTTCTCTTGTCAGTGCCTCTCTTTCCCCTCTGCCTTGATGAGTAAGGGACTGGCACGTGAAGGGAACACATCCAACAGGTTGCAGATGAGCACGGGATTTTTAGTTTTCAAAAACCACTTGCTTTTTGTCTGAGGGGTTACTCCTGAAAACTGGAACTGGTGGAAGGAAATACTTCCTTAATGACTGCAATATCTACACTTCAATTATCCTGTTGCCTGGCCCGCCAATCATATACTGCCTCATTACACAGCTCCCTAATCATGAACTCCCAGTCGACCTAACGCGAAGCAAAGATTAAATTCGGCTTCAATTCTCCTGTGCTCACTTATAAGTCCCATGTTTGTTGCTTCCACTCCTCCAGTTCCTTCAATTCCCCACAAAGTGATCACTGAAGAGATGGGTTGTGGTATACATAATACTTTTTAGTGACTGTGGTAACTCTGGGAATGAGAAATTACTTGGATAAAGTTAACTGAGTTATAATTGACCACCCCACCCAAAAAAAAAGTCTTGGTAATGTTTGTTACAAACCACACTGGTCCAACCATTTACTGGCCTCCCAATTACTCCTGCTTGTAGCCAAATCTGTTTAGGGTTATATTTACCAGTACATATCAATGCTAGTGGCTGTTTCTAACCTGGTCTTTCCCTTATGACACTTGCATTTTCACTTCTTCCCCAACAGTCATTGTATTAGGACATGGGGTGAACCCATCTTAAGTCATTTTGGTTAGAGGTCTTATAATGCCTGAAGGTGTGCTTGTAAAATACTGTTTGGTGTGCAACACGGTCATGTCCTTTATGTTGCAAATGGTTACCGGATTGAAATAACGCTGCCATTTAACATGAATCTTTAACTTAATAACTTTTGTGCCTCAATTTCACTCCTGGGTTAATCTGTATATCTCCTCTGAGACTCTAATTCTAATTTAAACATATTACAGTATATTTGGTCAGCCTCGTTTGCTTTGCCATAGCTGTATTCTCAATTCTTTGGCTTTGATTAGTTGCTGCTGAGTTGTTAAAGTGAGCCATTGGCCTGCAGTGGCATTGTTTCTGTCGAGCTGTAGAGACAACAGGTCATCGATTTCCTGTGGCATTGCTTCTGGGAGCTGTATAATAGAGTGTGAAATCTGTGGTGGCTGCTAAAAGAAACATTATACTCCGAGGTACCACCAGATCAACAAGCTGGAATGGATTTTATGACCAATGTGGTCCAACTCCGAACGATTTTACAGATTTGGCATCTGGAATTGATGGCATAGTGTTAATATCATTGGGTGAGTAACTCCGAGGCATAGGCTAGAATTTACACTCCATTACTAAAATTTGGAATTAAAAGCTAGAGGTAGATAGAGATAGTGACCACAAAACTATCTCTGATTGTCTGAAAAACCCATCTGCTTTTAGGGAAGGAAATCTGCTGTCCTTATCTGGTCTGGCTTATATGCCACTCCAGATCTGCAGCAAAGTGGTCACCTCTTAAATACCCTCTGACATGGCCCCACAAACCACTTGACTGTATCAAACCGCTACAACATGAAAAACAAATAGTGAAACTGGACAGTCAGACTGTGTGGGCCTAACCATTGGAAATGACAATGACACACATAGTCCTGTCAACCCTTCCGAAAGTTGTTCGTAGTAAAATCAGGGCTTGTGCTAAAATGTAGGGAACTGTGCCAACGTCTAGTTGAGCAACAGCCTAACATAGTCATACTGTCAGAATCATACCTTTTGGCCAATATCCCAGGCAGCGTCATCACAACCAGACATGGCAACATAGTAGTGTACAGTCAGGATTTGCTCTGGGGAATTGACTCAATATTGATTCCAGGTTCCAATGAGTCTCATGGCTCCAGCTCAGACATGAGCAAGGAAACCTCTTGCTGATTGTTCTCAATCATCGTCCCTCAGTGGGGGAATTAGTACACCATATTAGTGCCAATTGAAAGAAGCACTGGGAGTGACAAGGACACCGAATGTACATCAATACTGACAGTTGGCTAATTCCTAAGGGATGTATCTGGTAGACTGGATATGCAGGGGGTGGTGAGGGGACCAAGAAGATGGAAAAAACCCCTTTATCTTGTTCCCACCGACTTAGCTATCGGGTGCAGCTGTCAATGACCATGTTGGTAGGAGTGACCACTGTACAGTTCTGAGGAGACAAAGTCCTGTTGTCACATTGAGGATACACTGTCTATTTTGTTGGGTGGTGCTAGCCCCTTGCTGATTAAGATAAATTTTAAACGGATCTAGCAACTCAAACCCATAATATCCAAGAGTTGTGGGTGGTCATCATGATTGTATTCAACTGTATCTTGTCAACCGATTTCAGCTGAGAACTCCTAAATTGTAAACCCCAGAAGCCAGCAGCTCCCCATTGTAACTGCATTTTTACCACCAAGCCAGGGGATCACCCCTGGTTCATCAAGAGTTTGGAACAGTATGCCAGGAGCAGCACTAGGCATACCTAAAAAATGAGGTGTCGACTGGTGAAGCTACAACGTGGCTCTATTGAAATGCCATGAGGGGAGGGCGGTTTATGGGGATGATTGCTCTTGACATTAGGCAGCATTTAACCAATTGTGGCACCAAAGGGCACTAATAAACCACGAGTCAGTGAGAATGAGGGAAAATTCTCTGCTGGTTGGAGCCATACCTGGCAAATAGGAAGATGGCTGTGGGTTGTCAGAGTTCAGTCATTTTGGTTTCAGGGCATCCCTGCAGGAGCTCCTCAGGATGGTGTTCCCTGCAGGAGCTCCTCAGGATGGTGTTCCCTGCCCAACCATCTTCAACTGCTTCATCAATGGCTTGCCTTTCATCACAAGGTCAGAAGTGAGGCTGTTCCCTGAATGAGTATCCTGCATCATGCAGGATTTCTCACACTGAAGAGGACCGTATCTAGGTCAGCCCAAGGTTAGATGTTGGCCAGGTCTTGCTGCATACGTGGCAAGTAACGTTTGTTCGGCACACACCAGGCAAATGACAATGTACAACAAGACAATATCTAACCATCGCCCATTGATTAGCACCTCATCTAACTCTGACATACATTGGCAGCAATGTGCACCATCTACAAGATGCATGGCATCTTATCATCAAGGTATCTTCCAAACCTAAGATCCCCAGCACCCAGAGGACAAAGGCTGCAGATAAATGGGAACACCATGACCTACGAATTCCCTTCCAAGCCACACGCACTCCTGGTTTAGAATATATTGCTGTTACAATATTGTCAAAGGATCATAATCCTGGGGCACTCTTCCTAACAGCATGGACCGCAGTGGTTCAAGAAGGCAGCTCAGCACCACCTTCTCCAGGGCAATAAATGCTGGCTCAGCCAGCGATGCCTACATGCCACGAACTCACAGTAAGAAATCCTTTAAACTGCCTTGTAGCCAATGACCACTAAGATGTCATAATTTATTTTAGAAGGGACCTTGCACGCAGCAAGATTCCACCAATGGAGAGTTAGTTAAGAGTAGTGAGTCTTTGTTTTTTATCTGTGTTGTATTTAAGGTATAAATGGTCGCGTTTAAGGTATAAACTTTTGAACAAATCCATAGGATCATTTACATCCAGCTATAAAGATGGATAAGGTTATAAGTTAATATTTCATCCAAAAGGCAATAGTCTTACAGTGCTGTATTAGTGTCTCAATGTTAGCTAGTAGTGTCCAAACGTCATCCCTGACTTGGCAACAAGGCCACCATTTTGACTACAACCAGTACTGTAGTGGAAAACACTTCTATTGCATGATTTGGGTAAACGGCCTTTCTGTATATTTTCTTAGCAAATACTTCCTCGGTCACTGAGTGGTAGTAAGTAAAGAACTCGACAATTGAAATGTAATCTCCCTCTCCACTTTCTGATTTCCCATTTTACCGACACAAGGGTGCCAGGGTGAAAGTTTGTGAGAGTATGACTATTGCGGTCAGTTTACCAAGTGGATTGTGGGATACAATAATAGAGTTAGTAATAGACCAATGATCCAGAGGTAAGAGATCAAATCGCAATTCAGCAGTTGGAGAATTTAAATTCAGTTAATTAAATTGATATAAAACTTAACAGCAGAATATAGTCTCAAGAAAACTAAAATTCTGCAGTTCTCTTCCTAATAGCATTATGGTGTATCTTCTCCCCGTGCCCCCCAGTACATAATAGTGTTGAGCCCACAACTATTCACATTATATATTAACGATCTGGATAGAGGAACTGAGGCCATTGATGCTAAGTTTGCAGATGACACAAAGTTAGGTGTAGGGACAGGTAGTGTTGAGGAGGCAAGGAGGTTACAAGTAGGACCTGGACAAGATATGAAGTGGGCAAAGAAATAGCAGATGGAATGCAATGTGGGAAAGTGTGAGATCATGCACTTTGGCAAGAAGAATAGAGGCGTAAACTTTTTTTTTAAACAGGGAAAGGCTTCAGAAATCTGAAGCACAAAGGGGCTTAGGAGTCCTAGTTCAGGATTTTCTTAACCTTAACATGCAAGTAGGAACGCAAATGCAATATTGGCATGCATTTCAAGATGGCTAGAATACAAGAGCAGCGATGGGCTGCTGAAGCCGTATAAGGCTCTGATCAGACCACATTTGGGATAATCAAAACAGCAATGTGCTGGCCTTGGAGATTTACAAGATTGATCCCAGGGATGAAGGGCTTGTCAAATGGAGGTCTGGTTACAGTGGATGTGGAAAGGGTGTCTCACTAATAAGAGAGATTAGGACCTAAGGGCTCAGCCTCTGAGTGAAGGAATGACCCTTTAAAACGGAGATGGGAAGGAATCTCTTCAACCAGAGAGTAGTAAATCAGTGGGACTCATTGCTGGGGTGGTGGAGGCCAAGTCATTGAGTGTATTTAGGACAGAGAGTCCTTGATCAATAAGGGGATTAAAGGTTGGAGAGAGAAGGCAGGGGAATATGGTTGAGAAACCTATCAGACCTGATCAAATGGCAGAGCAGACTTTGTGGGCTGAATGACCACATCCTGCTCCTAAATCTTATGGTCTTACAAGCACATATACATGCACAGGCTGAAGTGCTTCAAAAAGGCAACTGCTGAGAATGGTCACTAAGCGTTAGCCTGGCCAAAGACACCTACATCATGTGAATGAATTTTAAAATAAGTGGCTGTGGAAGGACTGGAATTTTTTGTAAAAACCCATCTGGTTCATTAACGTCATTCAGAAAGTTGTAGCACAGGAAGACGCCATTCAGCCCGTTGTGAACTTTAAGGAATGAAGTCAGCCATTTCTAACTGGTCTGCCCTGTATGTGCTATTAGAGCCACAGTAATATGGCATTCAGCTACTTTCTGAAATGGCTTAATAAAATACTGGGCTAGGTTGGAAGTGGCCGTTTACTGTCATTACTGTGAATATAATTTGGGATGGGTGACCATGTGTCACCAATGTGCGGTCCTGTGAACAATACCAGCTGGATTATGGTGTTCAAATCCTGGAGTGGAACAGGAGCTTGGATGCTGCCCATTAGACACAATGTCAGTGTGACTGTACAGAAAGTGGCAAGTGTATTACTGACAGACCTACAGTAGTATTATTCCCAGAGTTCCACAAATTACTTGACAGCATGTAATCTGGAAGAGCTCTTCATCAATAATGATGTACGTTTGGTTCTTGGAAAATAATACATCTAAAATCCATTCTTCACAGGAAAGTAAATGAACTCCTCTCTGACTGCTTCTAGTTTGTTAATCTACAGCTGTAACATTTCAACAATTCAACTCCATTGCCCACCTGTTGATGTTAGTTGTGCTATAATGTCAAGAGCCAAAAGTGTATATTTTTCTAAAAATAAGTTGCATTAATCAGACTCTTCCCAACTTTATCCAATAATTCAAACCATGCATTGCATATGGAAAATGGTTTGCTGAAATAAACACACTTTTTTGTTCAGAATTTATAGGATCATAGGTTGGTCATAGTGCAGAAGGGGTGATTAAGCCTGTGTCTGTCTTGGCTCCTGACAAGTAGCACTGGCCCTCTTTTACCCTGTGACATTACAAATTTCTCCTTGAGCAATGATATAATCAATGCTTTGAAAGGAGAATTAGGTCTTTCTCCACTACACTCGCAAGCAGTTTATTTTGGATTCTAACCACTCCCTGCCTGAAGACGTTTCTCCCCATTGCTTCTTTTGTGAACCACTTTGAAACCACCTCCTTCAAGAGGATATGTTTCTCCCTATCTATTCTGTCCAGGTTTCTTCACAATTTTGAAAAGTTCAATCAAATCTCGTCTTGACCTTTTTCTCTAATGCTCCAACTAAAGCTGGAGGAGCATGCCATCTCTCTGTCACATTACTCCCCTAATGTCTTCCATTCTTTCTAAAGAGTGGTGTTCAACATTGGATGCAGTTCAACCTTGTCCTAGATTTGAACTTCTGATTTGAATTTAATCTTGAACATGAGAAATGCCCTCCATGTAAGCAACTAGAGTATAGTGTGGAATTTGAAGACTAGGTTTCAAAGTGTAAACTTCACCTACCATAACTGGGTGTCTTTGTTAAATAAGCAATCTCTTGAAATTGGGTGACATGCATTTTCCTTCTGCCAATTACATCTGAAAAGGTTGAAGAATTTGAGTTACCTGCTTTTAATAGTTTATTTCTGATTAGTTAACCCCATTTTGCATGGACTCGATGATTTACTTATTCATAGAATGTGAGCATCATTAGCTGGGACCTAATTGCCCATCCCTAATTGCCCTTGAAAGGATAGGAGTGAAGTGAGCCGTGTTCTTGAAGCGTTAGACTTTGCAGGTACACTGACAGTACTGTTGGAGAGTTCCAGGCTTTTGACTTCAAAGACAGACAAGAAAAGTTGATAATGTTACAAGCCTGAATGAAAAGTGGTTTGGAGGGAAGCATCGAGGTGGTACGTTCCCATCGATCCGCTATCCTTTTCCTTCTCCGTGTTAAAAGTCACCCACTGGTTTGGAAGGTGATGTCGGAGGGCCTTGACAAGTTGGTACACACTGTGCGTCGGGTAGTGAATGTTAAAGGTGGTAGATTGGCACCCAATCGAGTGGGCTGCTTTTCTGCTCATCCGTGAAGCACCGACATGGTGGGCCAAAGGGCCTGTTCCTAGGCTTTACTGTTCTAAATGATGCTTATCCTTCAACTGCTGTGCCCAGAAATAGAAACAATACTACAGTTGAGGCTGACCCAGTGTTTTTTTTGTTTGTAAAGGTGCACTATTATTTCTTTGCTTTTGCATTCCATATGCCTTTATTTATAAAACCCAGGAGCCTGAATACTGCTTCAACCATCTTCAGAACCTTCCCTGCCACCTTCGGTGATTTGTGCATGCTTACCCACAATGCATTCTGCTCCTGCACCCTTTTGGGATTGTATCCTTTGTTTTATTTTCTCTCCCTTACTTTATCCCACTGACACACATTACTTCACACCACAGTTTTTGCCTTAAATTTCATCTGCCCTGCCATTCCCTAACCTGTCTTATCTTCCTCACAGTTTGGTGCGTTGAGCACCATCTGCAAATTTGGAAATTGGTATACCAATGTTCAGATCATTAATATATTATCATTAAGGAATGTGCATTCCCTAGCGCCTGTCTCAAGGGACCCCACTCGTATTCCTTCCCTCCCCTCCAGTGTGACAAGTAACCATTCACTCCTGTCACTCCGCCAATTTCCTGTCTATGCTATGCCGTTCTGTTCCAAGTGTTTTGGTTTTGCTGGTAAGCCTGTTATATGGCATTTTTATCAAATGCCTTTTGTACACTATATCAACTGCATTGCCTTCACCCACCCCCCCTCTGTTATCTCACGAAGAAACTTCAATTCAAACTTAATTTTCTTCAGCATATCCTATGCTGGCTTTCTGTAATTAATCCACTCTTGTTGAAGAGATTGTGTCTTGACCCAGATTGTCAGTTTTAAAAACTTTCCCACCACTGAGGTTAAACTGACTCGCCTGTAATGGTTGGGTTTATTTTTACACCTGTTTCTGTGCAAAGATGTAACATTTACAATTCGCCAGCCTTCTGGCAGTGTCCAGCTCAACGGAAGTTTGGAAAATTATGGCTATGCCTCTGCATTTTCCACCTTTTATTTCCCTCCGTATCCTTGGATGCAGCTGATCTAATCCTGGTCAGGTGGCTTTATCAAGCCAGCCTATCCAATACTCTCCTACCAGTATCTCAATTACTTCGTATTTATTTCCTAAGGCTTTGGTTTCTTCTTCCTTTGTGAGGACAGATGCAAATTACTCATTTAATACCTCAGTCATGCCTCCCATTTTAATGTGTATATCCTCTTTCATTACTATCATCTGTGACCAGGGATTTAACTGGGCTGGCAACAATTGGCTACAGGAGCAGATCTGAGGTGGATAAGTCCCCTTTTTGAATCGCAAAGTTCTTAATATGCAAGGCACAAGTAAGGAGTGTATTGGACGAGTTCAGCTCCAACAATCCTTGAGACACTTAACAATATCCAGCCCAAAGCAGCCCAATCCATTGGTGAGCGATAGTAGGAACTGCCGATGCTGGAGTCTGAGCTGACAAGGTGTAGAGCTGGGTGAACACAGCAGGCCAGACGGCATCAGAGGAGCAGGGAAGCTGGCGTTTCAGGTCTGGACCTTTCTTCAGAAAAGAAGAGATTTCTGAAGAAGGGTCCAGACCTGAAATGTCAGCTTTCCTGCTCCTCTGATGCTGCCTGGCCTGCTGTGTTCATCCAGCTCTACACCTTGTTATCCCATCCATTGGTATCTGGCTCATTGAACTAGACATTGACTCCCTCTGTCACTAGTGCACAGTGGGTCAGTGTCTGCCATCTTCAAGATGCATTGCAGCCACTCATCACCTCCCTTTTGACAAGACCCCCTGAACGCACAATCCTTCAAGGCTGGGTTGGAGGGATGTCTGCATAGGAAACATAGATTCGTCACCACTGATCAGTTCCCCTACAAGTTCAACATCATCCTCACTTGGCATTGTAATAGCCATAGATTCTTCAGCCCCTGAGTCAGAGTGCAGATACTTCCTCCCTGATAGCACAGTGATGTGACTGCACGTGTGGACCACAGTGGTTCATTATCATCGCTTCTGATAGTAATTATAGATGTGGGTGTTAACTGCTGGCCTTGTCTTGACTCCCATTAATGAATGAAGAAGAAAGATTAGCAACCACCTGGTCTGCCTCAAATGGTGCAAGTGATCTTTCACATCCGGCTGAGTGATCAGAGACAGAGTCTGGGCTTGTTGGTGGAGGTCCACACTTTCTTGTCAGTGTAGCACTCCATCAGCCTGCTCTGTGCCCGAGCCTAGCCAATATCATTCACCTGTTCCTTTGTTTGTTTGTTTTTATTCCATAATAGGAACCTATGCAGAATTTAGTAAAAATAACAGCTATGGTTTGTGAAACCTGTTTTTATTCTGATACGTTGGGCTATGAATAGGGAATATTATTACAAGTTTATAGCCGAAGAACAGCTCCATTTGGAGGTCAGAACTCGACTTGGCAGCCGAGGAAAAGGTTAAAAAGTTTGGAAGTTCGATTTTTTTTTTTCTCTGAGAAAGAAGTTGTATAAATTCGAGTTCCAGCTAAAATGTGCCAAGAATAACCCCAGCTGCAGCCATGCACACTGGCCTGCTCTATTCACACTGGTTATTTTTTCAAAAGCTTTCATTTCCCAACCTCCCCCCCCCTCCCCTCCCCCCGCCCCCCTCCTTTCCAGGAGATATTGGCTTGTGCTGTGGCATGTTTCCATTGACACCACCACACCTTAATATCAAACCTCCCAGGATTGTTCACCACATTTGATCTCAGACAGTGACTCTTGCAGGGATACCTTAGCCAAGTTTAAGCTGTTCATCTTTTTCATTCCCTGCCCAACTGGTGTCACCATCTGCTGTGAGTCAGTACTACCCAGCGTTGGCAAAGGCCAGTATGTGGTGTTCTTTCTCGATGTCTTTTAGAGACAATGTGTGAAGGTTCGCTGGCTTGCTTCCTGGGACAAAAGGGTTACCCTAGGGTTGGGGGGCTGAGGAAATTAGGTCTGCATTCTCTCGTGTTTAAAAATGAGAAGGCAGCACACAGCGGCTCAGTGGTTAGCACTGCTGCCTCACCGCTCCAGGGATCCAGGTTCGAATCCACCCTCAGGCAACTGTCTGTGGAGTTTGCACGTTCTCCCCGTGTCTGCTTGGGTTTCCTCCAGGTGCTCCAGTTTCCTCTCTCAATCCAAAGATGTGCAGGTTAGGTGGATTAGCCAAGTTAAATTGCCCCTATTGTCAAGAGATGTGCAAATTAGGTGGATTAACAATGGTAAATGCAGAGTTACAGGGATAGGGTGAGGGAGAGGGGAGTCTGGGTGGAGGAGCGGGTGTCTAGTTTGGGGGTGGGGTCTGGGTGGGATGCTCTTTGGAGGGTTTGTGTGGACTCGATGGGCCAAATGGCCTGCTTCCACACTGTAGGGGTTGGTCTTTCAATGTGATCTCATTTGAAACATTGGAAGAGACTTGATAGGGTGGATGTTGAAAGGTTAATTTCCCCTCTAGAACAAAAGCACACATTCACACAATAAGGAGTTGATCGTTTGGGGCAGAACTGAGAAGAAATGCCCTTTGCTCACTTGAATCTTTTGCCATTCCCTACACCAGAGAATTGTCCTTTGTCTGACAGACTTAAGGTGGAAAAGCATTTTTTAGGTCTGTCTGGATTTTGGGGACTGAGTGGCTTCACTTTTCCAGTCAATGGTATTGAAAAGCTTGAGGTTATGCTTCCACTTCTTGTGTCCCCGTGGCTTTGAGTAAATGGCTGTGATTGAGAATCAGTGGTAGCTAATGGTGGGTTTGGAAGCAGGTGGGGTGATGTCTAACCCGAACCCCACCTCACCCCTATCGGAGATAGGGGAGTATATGCTCAAGTAAAATTACACAAACCAAAAAGCAGAAGAGACTGGAAATACTCAGCAGAGCTCTGATGTACACCGACCTGCAGGAGGTCACCTGCTTGAACTGTTCATTTTGTTCATCACTCTGCAGAGGCTGCTTGTCCTACTGAATATTTCAGTGTTCTCTGTTTCGGATTTCCAGCACCCGCAATGTTTTGCTTAGGGATAAGTAGATAGAGGTTGAGGTGAACCTGCAACAGCTGAAAGGCTTCAGTTATTTGAGCCCACAGCTCCAAACAACACACCAGAATTCAGCCTCAAGTGTTTGCTTTTTCTTGTTCAAAAGTCACCTACTGTTGACATAAATAGTATTGAGAAAACATTTGCCTGTCTAGACACCCATTGCTGTTTGGCGAAAGTCAGTTGCTAAGTCAGCATGTTAAGAGCGTGATGACTTCTAGATGTTTACTGGGCAGTATATTTCTCTCTTTCTTCATCCTAAAGACATTGGTTTGAGCTGTGTCCCACCAGTAATAGCGGTTCGCCACTCGTGAGCCCTCTCTAGCCCAGTGCACGACTAAATAGGAGGCGAAGGTGGCATTCCGTAAAGGTCAAGTGATTTCATTTAACAGAATCTCAGAAGTGTGGAAATCTGGGCAGGTTTGTCTCTACCCACTGCCTGTGCTGGTCGGTGTGGCGGATGTAATCTGTCATGTCCACGCACACTGGAGATGCTGAAGTGTCGGAGTGTTTAGTTTTTAAGGGATCAGTTTTTACCCACGTCTACCAGATGGCAGACTGACTGTTAAAGGAAAAAGTTGGAAGTTTTCCACTTTGTTAGGGGAAATTGAAAAGCGGCGTATTTCAGAACAGAGAGACTGGAACTTTTGGTGTTCAGAGGGACATGGTTGTTCTTGAAGAAGAACCATGCAAATTAGCATGCAGATACAACAAGCAATTAGGTGGATAAATGACACATTGACCTTTGTTACTGATATGTTGGAGTACAACAGATAGATCATCTCACCACAGTTGTATCAAAGGATTGTGGAAAAATTCTCTATTCCAAAGAGCTATGGTTTGCTCATTCGTTGAGCCTCCAAGTAAAAGGTTGATCAAATTTAGGACATGGAATTGGAAGATGAGGTAGAAGATTTAGCCATGATCCTATTTAATGGCAGAGCAGGCTTGAGAAGCCGAATGGCCTAATCCTACTCCTGTTAGTGTCGTTTGGTAGAGACTCCAAATCAAAGCTTTGCTACATTTTTAAAATGTGCGTTGTCTCCCTTTACGTAAGTGCAAGGCAGAATGTCAGACTGACCCGAACCGTGGTCCTCTACTCCTCGCACATCCTCACCAATTCAGTCTTGCTGCCCCATGTCTGGGGAGCGGCCTCTGTGATGGTTGCCCTGGTTTGTTTGACATTAAGTGGCCCGGTTTGCCATGATCTGCCAGCCTGATTTTGACCACAGCCCAATTCCTAAGCAATAGGTTGTAGAAGTTCAAGGGAAGGAAGCTGTTGGAATCCCCATTACCAGTCAGATTTCTCATAAAACTTTATTCTTTTGTGGTACATGGGCATCGCTGGTGGGGCCAGCATTTATTGCCCATCCTTAGATGCCTTCCAGAAAGTGGTGGTGAGTGACCACCTTGAGCTGCTGCAGTGCAGCCACAATACATTCAGAGATGGCGTCCCAGGAAAGGGTGCAGAAGATATTTACAAGGATGTTGCTGAAGTTGGAGGGTTTGAGCTATTGGTAGAGACTGAATTGGCTGGGAGATAGCAAGAACTCCAGATGCTGGAGTCAGAGTCAGTACGGTGTGGAACTGGAGGAACACAGCAGATCAGGCAGTACCAGAGGAACAGGAAAGTTGATGTTTCGGGTTTACACCCTTCATCAGGACTGGGGCTATATTCCCTGGAGCGTCTGAGGCATAGGGGTGACCCTTATAGAGGTTTATAAAATCACAAGGGGCATGGATAGGGTGAATAGTCAAGGTCTCTTCCCCGGGATGGGGAGTCCTAAACCAGAAGGTGTAGGATTAAGGTGAGAGAGGAACATATAAAAGGGACATAAGGGGCAATTTTTTCACACAGAGGGTGGTGCGTGTATGAATTGAGCTGTCAGAGGAAGTGGTGAAGTCTGGCACAATTACAACACTTAAAAGGCATCCGGATGGGTATGTGAATAGGAAGGGTTTAAGAGGAATATGGGCTAAATGCTGGCAAATGGGACTAGATTAATTTACGATATCTGGTTGGCATGGATGAGTTAGAACGAAGGGTCTGTTTCTGTGCTGTACAGCTCTGACTCTGATTTTGACTCCGTGTCAGTGAGGGAAAAGCGTTACGTTTCTAGGTCAGGATGGTGTGGCTTGGAGAGGAACTTGCATTTGTGGTGGTGTTCCCATGTGTCTGCTGCCCTCGTCCTCCTCGATGATAAAAGTCAGATTTGCAAGGTACTGTCGAAGGAGCTTTGGTGAGTTGCTGCAGATGATATGATGTTGAAACTTATTACATTGGTGAGCTGCTAGCTATTATAAGTCACCTACTGATGGACCTCTGGCATATGTGAGCCATGTTCCTTGGTGTTTGATACAAGGGAATGAACAACGATGTATTCTCTGCCAAATGAAAGCTGTCTATCACAAGGCAGAGATTAGGAAAGTACTTTATGCAGGAGGTATATTTCTGTGAGGAATTGGTTCTCACTTTGGAGAGAAATGTACCCATATCATGACACAAAGAAGATTGTCGATAATGTGAAGCCTCACAGTTTTTGGAGAATTTTTCCAAGAGAGGCCAGCTTGACATTTTGAGATTTCTGTCTCCCTTCTTTGATTTACTTCCTCCTCAAATCAAAAAACCAGTGTCAGTGCACAGTTTTAAACCTCTCACTCCTATTGTGTTGGCCACGCCTGTGGTCCCTTCCGAGCACAGATTTAAAACATAGCCGTGGTGTGAAATCTAAGCAGGTTTTAACAGAATAAATCCACCGCAAGAGGCCTTAAAACTTCACTCTGAAGTCTGGCATCTCCTACAATCATTATTTTCTCCTCAGGTGATAGACACCACTCAACTACCTTAACATTCATAAATAGTCTGATCTTGATCTCATCCAATTCAATGTTTAACAATGGAACAGCAAAGTTGAGGCAGTGAGCACTAAAGTCTGCGTCCAGCTTAAGATGCAGGAAAATAGTTTATTTTTATTTAAATCAAATGCAAAGAGTTGCTGATGTGGGAGCCTGGTATCTTCATTAATATGTATAATTTTTACTGACTTGTGGTAACTGACTATACCTGTTGTTCTGTTGTGCTTCATTCAGAAGCTATATAATCTTGCTGAAATGAAGCACTTATTTATTCCTGATTTCACAAGCTTCAAATTCTCCCCTCCCCCTACCGCATCCCAAAACCAGCCCAGCTCGTCCCCGCCTCCCTAACCTGTTCTTCCTCCCACCTATCCCCTCCTCCCACCTCAAGCCGCACCTCCATCTCCTACCGACTAACCTCATCCCGCCCCCTTGACCTGTCTGTCCTCCCTGGACTGACCTGTCTCCTCCCTAATTCCCCGCCTACACCCACCTTTACTGGCTCCATCCCCGCCTCTTCGACCTGTCTGTTTCCTCTCCACCTATCCTCTCCTCTATCCATCTTCTATCCGCCTCCCCCTCTCTCCCTATTTATTTCAGAACCCCCTTCGCCTCCCCCATACCTGAAGAAGGGTCTAGGCCCGAAACGTCAGCCTCTCTGCTCCTGTGATGCTGCTTGGCCTGCTGTGTTCATCCAGGTCTGCACCTTGTTGTCACTTATTTATTCCTATCTGTACTGGCTTCATCTGATCAAATGCTTGTTCATGTTGTACTGTGCTCTAGATAGTTGAGAGATGGTGCTCTCCAATGCTCCTTTATACTTGTTTCAAGTAAATGTGAAACAGCCCATTGTTGGACAGTAACAAAATTCAGAGGTCAATTTACAATCCTCCTTTCTAGATATTTTTGAACCAATCTGTTCAGAGAGACGCAGTTATTATTATTATCTCACACCTGGAGTGGGTGAGACTTGAACCTGAGTCTTCTGGTTCGGAGGTAATGGTATTACCACTGCTGCAAGAGCCTGAAAATTGCTTTTAAATTGAGTTAAACATCCCTTGATGGGACACTAAGATAAAAATAAACTTTTGAGACATTTGAAGTTAGTAAGAACTGCCGATGCTGGAGTCCGAGACAGCACGGTGTGGATCTGGAGGAACACAGCAGGTCAGGCAGCATCAGAGGAGTAGGAAAGTCGACGTTTCTGGTCATCTCCTCCACCCTGAAACGGTTGAGACATGTTATGTTTCCGGTCTAGCACAGGTGGTGAGATTTGAACCCAAGCCTCCTGGCCCAGAGGCAGGAATAATACCAGTGCACCATAAAAAAAACCCATTTTTTCAAGCCGACATCTTCAGCATGTGCACGACAAGATCCCATAAATTATAACTTTTTTTTTAAATCAACCTGTTCAGATATGCTATAGCACAGCTCTGGAGCAGCTGAACATGGGCCTCCCAGCTCAGAGGTAGGGGCACTATGATTTGTCCTATGAGATCCTGAAAAACCACCTTGCCATGCTGAGCCTATGTAATTATCAGGGATAGAGGATATACCATTGAGGCTTAAGACTATTTCCTCTTGCACGACAAGAGGGAAGGGTCACCGGACCCGAAACGTTAACTCTGATTTTTTTTCTTCACAGATGCTGCCAGACCTGCTGAGCTGTTCCAGCAACTTCTGTTTGTGTTTGTAATTTATTGCATTATGGCCATAGATGTAAGTTATATTGGTTGTCGTGTTATGCATAATCACCTTAAGGTTATTTGTGACTGGGATCTTGTGCAAAATGACCTGATTCTTTACCCAAAAAACTGTAACGTCCTCAGATTAGGCAGAGCTTAATGCAACTTAATACGAACTCTCTTGGAATCATTACCTTTATATAATAGCTTAATCTACCTCAAGAGATTCGACCCAAAACGTCAGCTTTCCTGCTGTTCTGATGCTGCTTGGCCTGCTGTGTTCATCCAGCTCTACGCCTTCTTATCTCACAATAACAATTTACCTGGTTATTATCTCATTGCTATTGGTGGGAGCTTGTTTTGCAGAATTTGGCTCCTGGCAGTTTCCTAGACTACACTTCAAAAAGTGCTTCATTGGCTGTAGCACACTTTGGGATGTCTAGTGTTTGCAAACGGTGCCATATAAATGCAAAATCTTTGTTTTTGTTTGAGTCCAAATCTCAAATCTACATTGATCACAAAGGTACCACATGATTGGCCATGGCAGGTTTACTGGGGAGAGCAGAAGATGCTGTAAAATTAGCAAATCTCACTCGTTAAATACAAGATTAATTCTGGACACCACATGACAGGCAGACCAAGAAAATCCCAGTCCTAGCCCAGGTCAGTTAAAAATGATCCCAGCCAGAGGACCTGTGGTGTTACACGTGACTCAAAAGTTCCAGAAGAAAGTTCGGTATATTTTACAGTCCTTTATGGCTGTGCAAGGGTAACAGCATGTGTTTGTGCACGTGTGTGCAACTATGTATGTGAGCGTGCACACGCATGTGAGACTGCGAAGGGAGAAAAAGATTCAGAGAGGAGATGTATATGTCCATCTCTGGAGTTCAGCAATGTCAACATTTCACATTCAGAAGGATTCTCATACAGTCTAACATCTAATTATACAACCACTTTTTAACCTGGGAAGTAGCAATAGTATCCTCTGTCAACTGAAATAGATATTTACATCACTTAAATTTGGGCTGCTTGAATCCCTTGAGGTAGACTGAGCTATTATATAAAGGTAATGATTCCAAGAGAGTTCGTATTAAGTTGCATTAAGCTCTGCCTAATCTGAGGATGTTACAGTTTTTTGGGTAAAGAATCAGGTCATTTTGCACAAGATCCCAGTCACAAATAGCCTTAAGGTTATTATGCGTAATACAGCAACCAATATAACGTACTTCTACGGCCATAATGCAATAAATCACAAACAAATATAGAAGCTGCTGGAAGCTCAGCAGGTCTGGCAGCATCTGTGAAGAAAAAAATCAGAGTTAACGTTTCGGGTCCGGTCACCCTTCCTCTTGTCTAGGCCCGAAACGTCAGCCTTCCTGCTCCTCTGATACTGCTTGGCCTGCTGTGTTCATCCAGCTCTACACCTTGTTAGCTCAGATTCTCCAGCATCTGCAGTTCCTACTATCTCTGAAATTGTTATTGTATTTTTGGAGGAGAGAGAAGTATTGACAGGACAATTGGAAGGGCGCTCCTGCTCTTTGATTTGATTTATTATTGTCATGTGTACTGAGATACATTGCAAAATGTTGTTTTGCATGCTATCCAGGCAAACCAAACCTTCGATAAGTACAATAGGGCAACAGAACAGGATGCAGAATATTGTGTTACTTCTACGGAGAAAGATCAACTCTAATATAAGCGACCTGTTCATAAGTCTGACTAACAGCAGGGAAGTATCTTCTGCACAATGGAAGAGAGTATAACTTGGGTGGGAGGGGTGGAAAGAACGTTGTTTTCTGTGATGGACTGGACTGCGTTCACAACTCTAATTTCTTGTGGCCTTGCGCAGAGCAGTTGCCATACCAAGCTGTGATGCATCCGGATAGGATGCTTTTTATGGTGCATCTTATAAAAATTGGCAGTTGTTGTTGTGGATGTGACAAATTTCCTTTGCCTCCTGAGGACATAGAGGTATTAGTTGAGCACCTTGAGAAGGGCAGTATTCCTCCAGCCATATGCTGGGGGTGGCAGTACTCCTGAGCTCCAGCCATGGAGTGGAATGTAAGGTCACATTACCTGGGGTGGGGGAGCTGATCCAAAAAAAAATTAGTGATCCAAGTGATGATGGGCTTCTGGAGGGAGCTGTCGAATGTACCTGACCAGTGGGGGAAAATGAGGACTATGACCCATGAAAGAATATAGCAGCAATGTGAGGAGAATGCCAAGGCCATACAGATCTTGTATTAGACCGCTGTTTGTTGTCTATTTAGAGAAACTGAGATGGATTACAATATTTTGTTTGGGTAGGTGTTATGGGGGCAGGGAACTGGAGGAAAGAGAGATTATATTTATAAACCATTAGGTCACCCCAAACCAATGCAGAGCAGCCTTTAAGTTCACAAGCTGACATTTTATAACTGAATGTATATTTGACTGCCAGAATAGACACACGCAACATTCCCAATGAACATGTGGAGCTTGACCCCAACACTGCAACTAGTGACCCCTTGGAAGATTCCATGTTTTCTGGATTCAAGGGGGTGAAACCAGGTGGCAGATTAATCTCTCTACAGTTAGTTTCTCCTCCAACTTCAGGGAGATTTGCAGCAATACCATAATCTCCCAACCCTTTGGCTTCCTGCTCCTTTTCAAGTTGTTTGGTTTTCGAAGCTGTCCCATTGGCAATTGCTGACCCATTTGGTGTTGGATGCTGCTCCTTTTTTTTTTCCTTGGTTCTGCCCCTCTTCAGCTGAATGTTTCAGCAAACACCTCGCAGTCCTTGGGGCACTAGGGGAAGGACCTTCCCTTTAGGAACCATCGATTCCCAGGAGAAAGCTCCCACCGATGGGATTGTTCAACTCTGCAAAGGTGTGGCCCGCACAGGAGAGCAATGCATGGATTGCAGTGTAACTTTGAAACGTGTGTGACTACTCGGGCTTTTTTTAAAAGCAAAAAGAATTGTGATGCATGTCGACTCGAATCATCAAAATGTCTTGTGCAGTACATAGTTCCTGGCAGATTTGTATGTGTCTGCATCTAAACAAAGGACAGTGGAGTCATGTACTATTCCCAGGGAACATTCCTGGCAGAGCTGGCAGTGTTGGGTTGCACTGCAGTTCACTCATGTTGACATGAGTCGTTTGCAAAGATCAGTTTTATGATATGGCAAAGGTTTATTGGCTTTGTAACACCTTGCTACCTCATTCCATCTTAGCCTGCCTAACTTTAGATCGGAGATCGCCCAGTTGGATGAGGTGGACTTGATGGCTTCAGACTGCTTGTCTTCAATGTGTACAGGCTGTTAGCTGATATGCAAATGCCAGCGAGTCAGGTAGACCTTTTTTTTTGCACAGTGAGTTTAGTTTGGTAGATAAGCACATTTTCACATTATCAAGATGATTTGAAAGCGTTGCCAATATTACATATTTAGCTTCAAAGCAATGTCAGGCCAGGTTTTGTGCAATTATCCACGTCTTAGCGACAACCTCCAGAGAATCGTAAAATGATCTGCAAAGTTCTCTCCATTGCACCTCTCTTGCCTGCATTTCTCTTTCTTTCCTTGCACCCCTCCTCCTGCCCCTCTTCCCCCACTCTTTGCCCACCCCCCCTCGCCTTACGCTCTCCCTGGACCCTCCGAGGCAGATTAGCTGCCCATCAGTTAAGAGCAGCTTCATGTTCTGGAGCACGTCCAATCGAGACTATCCAAACAGTTTTTGGAGCCAGAGAATCTAGCCTGTGGTCCTGGCTGAATTTGTCGCTAGTCTCAGCTAAGTGAAAGGACGTTGTTCAGTGCCACTCACTGATGTTGCAGCATTCGAACTGCACTAGATCTCGTTAACGTCCTGCATCAAACCACTCTTTCACCGGAAGAATGGAAGCCTTGCACAAAATGTTGAGTGACCCGTGAAAGGTTCTTGTCTAGTGTGACAGTAATTGCAATGGTCATTGCTGCTAATGCTGTGACACAGCTGTCACTGAGGGTATGAATACGGAGCATATTAACCAAAATATAACATGATTGGGGAGGATTGCTGGGTGATACTCAATACTCTGGTTGCTGTAACACTACAATACAGGGATAATTAAAACCCCACTTTGTCTCTGACTGAGGTAGTCTGTCTGTTGCCTCATCCATATAGCCTATTCCTCCTTTCTGTGTCCTGTCACATTCCTCCTAACTCTAGTCTCTGCTGCATTCTTTGTTGGTGGCCTTGCTTTCAGGTCGGCCCTTTAACCTTTCCAGAGCTTTCAGCCCTGTCATCAACATGCTTACCCTTTTCTTCAACAAAGTATTTAATTCCCTGCCTCAAAGTGTTTTGATCTGATGCAGTGCCAGTTTTCGTTTTTGGCTACACTAATGCTCTAGGTCATGTTACTCTGTCCAAGGTGCTATGTGAATGCACACTGTTGCTTCTGCAAAGCTGGATGGTGAATGTTGAAAGACTGCTAACACTCAGGTTTTTCTGTCAAGCTCGATGACAAGCTTGCTCATCCAGATGAGTCTCGGAAGTTCTGTTTATTTTTCTCTCTCTGTTATCTGAAGAGACCCTATTATTTCCTCCAAACTCTTGACTTTGTTTTCTCCACAAATCTTTGAGCCAGACTAGACCGAACGTTTTGTCTTGTCAATATTGTATATTAGGCAAGCAAGGCAGTTTGAGTGCAGCAAGATCCCACGAGCGCCAGATGAGTTAAGTGGCTAAGTAATTTGTGTTGATCAGTAAGAGCTGTTGGGCTGAGCTGCACCGCCCAGTCTCTGAGCAGGCAGGACCTTTGACCTTCTAGGCAGGGTGATGTCATGGCGGATTGCTCATCGTAGCTTGGTTAGGGAATCTTTTTGCTGCTTCCATTGACCAATTGGTGGAGTCGGGGCTGGTGGCACGATATTACTTGTGCTGTCAGCCATTGTGAAACAGAAGAATATGTGGCACCCAACCAGCAGTGAGGCTGGTGATTTCTCATCCCAGTAGAGTTCCAATCTGGTATGGGTACTATTGCCACTCTATCTGCCATTGAAAGAAAAACTGTCAAAATCATGCATTTCTTTAGCACCTTTCGTGGTCTCCGCATGTCCTACATTCAGTAAAAGACAAATTGGTCACTATTGCAATGTGGGAGCCATCCTTTGTAAAGGACTTTGGGATCTTTAACATTTCCCTGGGCAGATTTGTTTCTGTTTTAGCCTCACCTGAAAGAGGTGCCTTGGGCATAGTACTCTTTGTATCATATCGGGAGTCAGCCTGGATTTTGCGCTCCCAATCTTTGAAGTGGAACTTGAACTTTTAAACTTGCTGACTCAGAGGTGAGAATGGGTTACAGTTGTGTGAATCAGCAGCAAAGCCAGTACTTTTGGAATAATCCCATTACATTTTAGGAGTGTGTGCCTAAAGCATTTGCTATGGACAATACTGTATCCTGCATCAGCTTCAGAGGGATCTTACCAATGGGGTTTGATTTCAGTATTGCAATTGTACTCAGTGTTCCAAATTTTGATGTACTTTGTAGTTCTTTTAAAAAGTTCAGAAATAGACAATATGTATAAGCATCACTGGCCAGATAATCTGAGGCAAATTTATTTCCAGTATTAAAGAAAGAAAGAAAACGCACTTGCTAATGTTAGCATAAGAATTCCTATTTGTCCTGCCATGCTTAAACCAATCACTTTTTTTTAATCTTAGCATCTGATTCTCGGGTCCAGTGTTCCCATATCACCTCTAGCTTAGGCTTTATGTCAAAAATGCATTTGTTTGCTTGCTCTTAGAGAAGGGACTTTTTTGACCTTTCTTGAGCATCCAGAAGTGTGTTGCAGCCAATGAAGTAGTTTTTGAATAGTATCGCACCCAGGAAGTATAGGAAACATGGCAGACAATGCATTGTAGCTAGATCCCATAGACTGCAGTGTGACAATGAGCAGATAATCTGTTTATGGATATTGATTGAGAAATGAATGTTGTCCAGAACACATTAGGTAGTTTCCTTTTTTTTTAAAATAACTGCTGCAGGATTTTTGCACTTGACCTGAACAGAGGTAGACAAGACTTCAACTTAATGATTCATAGAATCATTAAAATCCCTACATGTGGAAGCAGGCCATTTGGACCATCAAGTTCACACTGACTGCCCAAAGAGCATCCCACCCAGACCCATCCCTCGACCGTATCCCTGCAACCCTGCATTTCCTATGGCTGATCCACCCCTAGCCTGCACCTCCCTGCACATTATGGGCTGTACCTAAAAGGAAGTCCTTTTCGTGTATATAGTGCCTTCGATGGGCACATGCCAGTCTGTAGCGTGGCCGAGACTGGCTTTCCACTTGGTGCCATCCATAGTGAGTGATATGGTTGCTGACCTCCTAAATTGTGTGCTGTCTCTTCGCTGTCTTTGCAGGTTTCTCTTCAGTGACCACCGGCTCTTGGAGCCCCACCAACTGCCACAATTGCGTCCAACGATTGGAATGGGAGCGGGAGCCCCGGAGAGGGCAGGCAGGATGGGGGAGACGGCTTGGAAAAATCATTGGACAATGATGCTGAGGGAGTGTGGAGTCCTGACATTGAGCAGAGTTTCCAGGAAGCGTTGGCTATATATCCACCCTGTGGGCGACGGAAGATTATCCTGTCTGATGAGGGCAAGATGTATGGTAGGTGTCTGCACCAGTCTCCTCTGGCGCAGTGACTCTATGCTAGAAAATGATCGATGAGTGATCTGGCGTGTGCTCCAGTCACTGTGGGTCCGATGGTCAGGGAATCCTGTAGCTTACAGGTGGACACTGCCTGCTTCCTCCCTAGGGTCACCTGGATAAGAGGGCCAGTGACCCAGAGCATTCCCAGCCCGGGCTGTGTCCATCCTGTGGAAGGTCTCCATAGCCTGGCCCAACCCTCTAGTCAAAACAAGACATATTCAACCTGTTCTACACCAACTGACCAGAAACGCATAGACAGCAGTTAGAAACTGAGGGAGAAGCCCCTTATCAAACAGTGACTGCACTCTTTCTCTTGTACTTGACATAACTATGGAATAGCAGAGTGCAGAAATTAAGTGTGAACCTGAAAACTCTCAAAATCAATAATTGCAAGTGCAAAGTGTAAGTAATGTAAATGCTGTGTACATGTGAGGATCTCCCTTTTTAGGAACAGCCCTTCAACAGAATCCACCTTTAGAGAAACTGTGAAATTGTGCAGTTTGTGTTTGTCCCAAGTAATCCCTGTTCATTAGACATTTACCACCTTCAGCCTCAAACCAAAGACAGCAGGAATTATACCCTTGGCTTTTAGTCTGGATTTCATAGCGTTTTTGTCACAGAGAATTTAAATCCAGAAATAAGATCGCAAGCGGTGGATAAGTCTCGGCTTTAAGAACGTGCTTGTATTTCTCATACTGTATGCTGTCAGGATCTACTTCAGAGAGACGATCAAGAGGAATATGAAGCTGCGTGGCACCTAGTCCTTGTTGTTTTGTGAAGCTCAGGTCATTAGGCACAGTGTTTTATTCAGATCGAGGTGAGTTGTCTGCTTTTCGCAGACGATGGTTTGGAAATTGGTCAGGAGACATGATCTGCTAGAGGAGTTCTTTCAGCCAGCGATGTGAAGCTCTATTGCTGCTGTGTCTGGGGGATTCTGTCCTGGCGAGTGCTGATTGCATGACTGTAAAAGTTGTTACTTCTTGACGTTTGATGGATTTTCTTTGACATTTGAGACCTCTCTACTGTGATTTGATTTCTCTCCCTGATCTTGGCATATAGAGCAGAGAAATTTGATAGGGAAATTGTTGGGAGTGGGTTTGGGCTAAACTATTATTCTGCCTTTTTGGGTGTGAGACAGAGTGAGTCGCTACCCTGTCTTGTTTCAGTGCATCTCCATCTTTCTCTCTGTTGAGACAATCTCATGGATGTGATTCTGGAATCTTGGCAGCTCATTGTACAACTCTGAGATGCACTGGAAAGTCCAGTATTTGTGAAATTGTTTGGATGTGTCTCTCTCTCTGGTAGATGAAACTCTGAGACCAGTTATCTGATGGGGTTTAATACCCAATTTCTGAAAGGGATTCCTTGTGCAAAAGATTGCTGAGCTCCTTGCTGAAGAAATGAGGCCCTTATCTTTTGAAGGCAATATCTTTTGAAATTCTACCCCTCTCCCCACCCCCCCCGGCCCCCAGTTATACCGTTAATATCTCCATACCAACCAGACCAGACCAGAACAAAGGACTTTTTTTCTGAAGAAGGGCCCTGACCCAAAACGTCAGCTTTCCTGCTCCTCTGATGCTGCCTGGCCTGCTGTGTTCCACCAGCTCCATGCTGTGTTATCTCGGACTCCAGAATTGGCAGTTCTTGCTATCTCTAAGAACAAAGGACTTATTAGCTTTTGTTACCAGTAGTGAGTTATTCCACCAATTGTCAGAGCTGTAGAGAGGTTGTGGAAATGCACACATTCAGTATAATAAAGGGAGGTAATAATCATTTATCCTGTTGGGTAAGTATCGATGTGTTTTACCTGGTGGCTGTTTCAAGCCAATCGTAAGCATCATCTCCTTTTCAAGGCTGAACGGTTTGCACCTGACCCACTGCCTTTTCACTTTGCAGTGGGTGGTCAGTGTCCTGATCTGCAGCCTTCAGCATGTCTCCCCCTTCCTTCATGTCTTAGTGGCAAGACCAGGACCCAAACACTCTCAGAGCAATAGTGAGTGACATGTTGTGGCAACAGCCCACTATGCTTGCTGTAGCTTTCTAATGGTCCGTGCTCTAGCGTAGTTGATGCTGAGCAGGTAATTCTGGCTGCGTTTGGAGTGCCTTATACCAGTAAAGGGAGGACTGTGTGCCAATTGGGGATGCCCTAACAATCTGTACTCCTCAGTGTCCTGATTTACGCAAATGGGAGACGATGGCCTAGTGGTAATATCATTGGACTGTTAATGTTCTGGGGACCTGGGTTCAAATCTCACCATGGCAGATGGTGGAATTTGAAATCTGTTTTTTAAAAAAAAAAACCCTGAAATTAAGAGTCTAATCTAACAATGACCACAAAACCATTTGTTGACTGTAAGAAAAAAGCCCCAGTGGTTCAGTCATTTCCTTTTAGTGAACGATACTACCATCCTTTACCTGTTCTGGTCTACATGTGACTCCAGTAATGTGGTTGACTCTCAAGTTCCCTGTGTGCAGTTAGAGATGGAGATAAACACTGGCCTGGCCAGCGGCACCCTCATCCTGTCAATTAATTTTTTTTTAAAAATTGGACTCCAAAGGTCCACATAAACTTGTCAAATTTGTAGCTAATACCAAATTTTGGAAGACTATTTAATCTGAGGGGCAACCAAATGGCGAAATGAAAGAACAGCTGAGATCCTGAAATGTGTATCTCTGTTTCCAATCCCTTCCCTGCTGTACAGGAAACTGAGCCTTCTCAGTGACTCCCTGTATTATATACTAAGTCCTCTTTTAAAGCATGCAGAGTAACCTTGTGTGGTAGGTGCACAGTCTTTGTGAGGAGCTGTGCATGCTGAAGACAGATGTGGGAGAGAGCTGGAGGGTCAGTGTTGCTTAGTGGCGGGAATCTCTGAATGTGTGGTCATCTCCCTTACGAAAGAGGAGCTGTTTCTGGTCGTCCCAGCCGCCTTGTGTACAATTACTTAGGGGAGCAATGACTGGAGAAGCCTGTACTTATAGAGCAACTTGTTATGGTGCCTCACAGCCAAGGGACAGTTATGAACATATGGATTAGGACCAGGATTAGACCATCGAACCTTGTGCACTATTTAGTAGATCATTCGTGGTCTCAACTCCACATTTCCTCCTACCCCTGAATGAAAATGACACCGTCGACTGTTGCCATGCCAATGAGTGCAACGAGGAAGCACAGTCATGTTCCATGCAATTAATCTGATTTTTTGTTTGCAGAGTTAGTCAGTAACATTACAATGCAGCCCTGAGACCGTCCAAACAGTTCAGGCTGGTATTTGTGCTTCAGTTGAGGCTCTTTCTGTCTTTCTTCATCTAAAGCTATTACCGTAACCCTTTGTGCACTTTTTTTTATTCATAAGTTTGCCTAGTTTCTCCTTGAATACTACGGTGATGTCCAACACAAATCAAGAAACTTGATGCTATCAAGCAATCTGTTTTGATTAGCATCCCATCCACTCCCCCCTCCACCAATGCTCAGAGTGTACCACCTTCAAGATGCACCAAAGCATCTCTACTCCACTGGCAACACCTTCCAAATCTTCAGTTTCTCCCATCGGAAAGGATGATCAGTTGACATATGCGAACACGCCCTCCAAGTTCCCCTCCAAACCCCATTCTGACTTGGAAATATATTGCCAGTCTTTCACTGGCATTGGGCAAAGTCCTGGGATTCCCTCCCAAACAGCATTGGCGGGAGTGTGCCTTCACCCCAAGCACTGCAGCTATTCAAGAAGGCAGCTCCTGACCACTGCTCAAGGGCACTTAACCATGGACAATGTCCATATCACTTTTTCTTTTAAAAACTGCTTACTTTAGAAACAACTAGTTCCACATTAACCACACTCTTTCTGAATTCCCACTTGGAATGATTGGTGGCTGCCCTGCATTGACAACCTCCTAGTTATGAGGAAATATTTGCTCTAACAAAACACTTCATAATCGCAAAGACGTCTCTTAGGTCACCCGTCAGCCTTCAAAAGAAAAGGGACCTAGTCTTTGAACCTTTCCTACCTCGTGCATTTCTGGTATATTTCTGGTAGCTTTGCAAATTTCCTCTGTACCTTGTCTAGCTCCTTCACATCACCACACCCCTCTACTCCCAAAATGGTGACCAGAACTGTGTTCAATATTCCAAATGTGGTCTCACCAAGGGCCAGTACAGGTTTTAGTATAGGAGTGGTCTATTGGCCCAAGGCACTGGGATTAACCCTTGACTTAATGATGAAAATAGTTTCTGATCATCCCAGAATGCTGGAGGAAGCTGACTTGGCATTGTATTAATATTTGATATTTAATGAAAACAAATTGTAACAATAGTGTGCAATTAGGGATGAGCAGTAAATGCTGGCCTGGCCAGTGATGCCTACACGTTGAGAGAGAATAAATTAAAAATTAGGATTGAGGAGAAAGAATCTTGAGATATCAGTGCAAGGATGTGAGGACTGGCTAGTATTATGGAACAATATTGGATCATGTTGAAGGGGTATTATAGAGTTAGAGTTGTATAGCACAGAAGCAGACCCTTTGGTCCAACTTGCCCATGTTGACCAGATATCCTAAATTAATCTAATCCCATTTGCCAGCACTTGGCCCATAACTCTTTTAAACCCTTCCTATTCATATACTCATCCAGATGCCTTTCAAATGTTGTATTTGTACCAACCTCCGCCACTTCCTCTGGCAGCTCATTCCATACATGCACCACCCTCTGTGTGAAAAAGTTACTCCTTAAGTCCCTTTTAAATTTTGCTGCTCTCACCTTAAACCTATGCCCTCTAGTTTTTGACTCACCCACGTTGGGCCGGAAAAGACCTTGACTATTCACCCTATCCGTGGGCCTCACGATTTTATAAAACTCTTAAGGTCACTCCTCAGCTTGGAAAATAGCCCCAGCCTCTCGCTATAGCTCAAACCCTCCAACCCTGGCAACGTCCTTGTGAATCTTATCTGAACCCTTTTAAAGTTTCAGAACATCCTTCGTATAGCAGGGAGACTAGAATTGCATGCAGTATTTCAAAAGTGGCCTAACCAATGTCCTGTACAGCCGCAACATGGCCTCTCAACTCCTATACTCGGAGTTTATCCTCCTAGAGATTAAATGGGTAGAGCTCATGGTAAATTTGGAGTGTATTTGTGTTGGGGGGCAGGGATGTGTCATAATGCCTTTTTCTATTTCTGTTTTCTTTAACTCTTGTAGTATTTTGTGGCTGGGATGTTTGAATCCAGTTTGCCCTCAATAAGGGAAGGAGGAAATGAAGACCAAATAAATGGGAGCATTTAATTTCTCTCTCGCCCTGTGTCCCCAGGGCTGTGTTTACAGCTTGGCCTTTCGAAACTGTAATGAGAGTTTGGCTGGCCCTTGTTAAACCTGTTTCTCTGTTGACAAAATACATCAGTTCGTGATAAATGGGAGTGAGGACAATAGAGACAAGATCACCAAGCAGCCCACAGGCCTTTTCTGGGAATGGGTGGGGCTGAGAACTCTGCAACAACACTTTATCTCCCACACTGATTCAAATCTCTCACACGTATGCAGATGGCCTGCTGCTGTAGACACACTTAACAATTGCCAATTGCCCCACACCCCATTTTCTCTGTAGTGCTAAATCTGAATTGAAATTTGAGCACTTTTTGTTTAACAAGTGGAAAGGCCATTTAGACTCTTGAACCCGTTCTATCTGGCTAGATTGAGCGTGATCTGTATTCATAAACCCTGCCTATCCAGCTCCAATCCATCTTGCTGAATTATCTAAGAATCTGAGATAGTAGGAACTGCAGATGCTGGAGAATCGGAGACAACAAGGTGCAGGACTGGATGAACACAGCAGGCCAAGCAGCATCATAGGAGCATAATGCTGCTTGGCCTGCTGTGTTCATCCAGCCCTGCACCTTGTTGTTTCAATTTGGGCACTGTCCTCAGGAAGATTTTGTGGAGAGACTTCCCGATGTCTGCCTCCACCACCACCACTGCTCCCCCCCCCACATGGTGTGGTGCTGTGGGCCTTTGCTATCAGATTGGAATGGCCTTTTTTTTAGGTTTGTGCTCCTTTCTTCTGGACTTGCCCACCAGCTGAAATGGTTTCTCTCCAACCCCCACCTTTACCTCCTTTTTTTTTCTGTCTCTCTCTCTTTCCCTGTCTCCTGTATCTTTCTCTTTCTATGTCCTCTCCTTTTTTTCTTCTCTCTCTGTCCTCCGTCCCTCTCTCCCTGTCCCTCTCACTCTCTCCATCCCTCTCACTCTCTCCATCCCTCTTTCCCCCTCCCTGTCCTCCCCATCAGCACAGTACAAGACAATAAGACCATTGACTGGGGAAGGCCTGACCTGATTCTTTCTATCTGAAGCCATTAAACTGGAACCCCTTGGGAATTAAGTGCGAACTGGAGTCACATGGACTGGACCAGCTCTCAATAACAGGTCCAGCTACCTGAAGGATGAGTGAGTGGAGTTGGACTATAGGCTGACAGGTAACTGAAGGGAGGTGTTTGGTTCCATCCACTGACACAGTAAATGACCTACCCACATAGTCCCAAAGTCCTAAAAATAACTCTATACAAATAGATCTTTGAAGAACTGTGAGAAATTGTGGAGGGTGGCATCGTCCTGGTCCAAGTACGATATCAAAGATTGATAAAGGTGGTTAACCTCGTTGCCAGCAGCTTCATCTATTTATTTATTTATCTAATTCCCTTTTTGGAGAGTTCTTGTTGCAGTTTCAAGAAGCATTATCCAAGTCACTTTGTTTGGCGATCATATTTACGACTCATATTTCCAAAGGTCAGAGTTGAACTTGACCTCTGAATAACAGAATAATCTCTTGCTTACTGTGTACAGGGTGTGCACACACAAACCTTTGAACATCTTGGCCCAGTTTTCTGAAACCGAGAGAGCATTTGTGGGTGCTTACTGAATCAGGGTCACCTGGCACTGCAGGGACCTGAGTGTCATGTGTGTATGTGTGTGTGGGTTAATGTAGTGGGCTGAAAGGGGAGGATGGGAATCCAAGGATTTCTGGCTTGTTTTGGATGCCTGTGTTGCATTCCACCCTGAGCAACACATATCTGATGAATCTGGAGGCTAGATTTTGGATTGTTTCTACATTTCCCGTTTCTGGTAGTCCCATAGGTAACCAGAATATAGCTGGAGTACTTCATCAAGCAAGATGATGCAGGCTCGTGACTGTCTAGGACATAGCTGGAATACTATAAATAGTCTGAATGCTAAGATATGTGGCATGTAGTCTGAATACTGGACAGGATGAAAGGGCACCGACATGGATTGAGATTTCATCATTTGAAGTGTGAAGCATTCATTGCAGTCATGCCTTTTATAATTAACTGAGAATCCTTGCTATACAGCACGATTCTCAAAGGCCTGAAGCACTGAAATTCCCTCCCAAATGCCCTCTTCCTCCGCCTTGATTTACAATGTCCCCTGAAAGCTCCTCCTTTGGCCAAGTGTTTGGGTGCATGCCCAGGAAACGAGGCCTCCTGAGGGAGTAGAGACAAACAAAATTCGGCATGTCCATAAAGACACTTTCTCACCCTCAACAACTTCTCTTTCAATTCCTCCCACTTCCTACAGACAAAGGGGGTAGCCATGGGTACCCGCATGGGCCCAAGCTATGCCTGCCTCTTTGTAGGTTACGTGGAACAATCCCTCTTCCGTACCTACACTGGCCCTAAACCCCACCTCTTCCTCCGTTACATTGATGACTGTATCGGCGCCGCCTTGTGCTCCCACGAGGAGCTCGAACAGTTCATCCACTTCATTAACACCTTCCACCCCAACCTTAAGTTTACCTGGACCATCTCTAACACCTCTCTCCCCTTCCTGGACCTCTCTGTCTCCATATCGGGCAACCACCT
>NC_063356.1:38780356-38830935 GCF_021869965.1 Rhincodon typus | reverse complement strand
CTGGGCCTCCTGCAGTGCCACAACGATGCCACCCGAAGGTTGCAGGAACAGCAACTCATATTCCGCTTGGGAACCCTGCAGCCCAATGGTATCAATGTGGATTTCACAAGCTTCAAAATCTCCCCTCCCCGTACCGCATCCCAAAACCAGTCCAGCTCATCCCTGCCTCCCTAACCTGTTCTTCCTCCCACCTATTCCCTCCTCCCACCTCAAGCCGCACCTCCATCTCCTACCGACTAACCTCATCCTGCCCCCTTGACCTGTCCGTCCTCCCTGGACTGACCTATCCCCTTCCTAACTCCCCACCTACACTCAGCTTTACTGGCCCCATCCCCGCCTCTTTGACCTGTTTGTTTCCTCTCCACCTATCCTCTCCTCTATCCATCTTCTATCCGCCTCCCACTCTCTCCCTATTTATTTCAGAACCCCCTTCCCCTTCCCCTCCCCCTTTTCTGATGAAGGGTCTAGGCCCGAAACGTCAGCCTCTCTGCTCCTATGATGCTGCTTGGCCTGCTGTGTTCATCCAGCCCTGCACCTTGTTGTACCAAATTTTATAGATGCTCCATGGAAAGCATTCTACCCAGATGTATCATGGCTTGGTACGGCAATTGTTCTGCCCAGGACTGTAAGAAAATACATAGAATTGTGAACACAGCTTAGTCCATCACACAAGCCAACCTTCCATCCATTGACTCCATCTATACTTCTCACTACCTCGGGAAGGCAGCCAACATCGTCAAAGACCCCTCCCATCCTGGCTTTACTCTCTTCCACCCTTTTCCATCAGGCAGAAGATTTAAGAACAGCTTCTTCCCTGCTGTCATTAGGCTTCTGAATGGACCTATCAAATTTAAATTTTAAATTTAATGTTGACCTCCCTCTCTCTGCACCTTCTCTGCAGCCGTAAAATTGCATTCCTCACTCTGTTCTATTACCCTAATGCACATTGTGTGGTATGATCTGCCTGTACTGCACACAAAACAAAACTTTTCCCGGTAGCTAGGTACTTGTGACAGTAATAAATCAAATCAAATCAAAATATCTCTTCCTATCCAACTCTCTTTCCCCCACTTTGGTGCCAGTGATAGAACAGTGGCAGCACAGAATGAGACCATTTGGCTCATTGTGTGTATCAGCAATGTGCCTCTCCAGCCTGGATCCCTAAATCTGTGAGAGACTCCACAGACAGATGTACTGAACCACCGGGGAGCTATTCCTTCCATTTCTGTCTAACCTCCTATATACTCTTCTTAGGAAGTGTCTTTTCATTTCGTTGTTGGCCGCTGTTCTCTACTGACACTATCACCACTAGGATCAGAATGTTTAAGCTCCTTGATGATGTGAACCAGGCTGACACTTTAGTGCAGTACTGAGGGAATGCTGCATTGTCAGTGGTGTTGCCACTGGAGTGAAATATTAACCCGAGTCCCTGACCCCTCTTGTGGGCGAGGCACTATTTGAAGAACAGCGGGATCTCTTTTACTTGGCTGTTGCCATCAAAATGGATTGTGTAGGCATAATTGCATTGTTTGTGGGATTTTGCTGTGTACAACTTGGTTAAATCATTTCCTACATTGTGACTGAAACTGTAAGCATTCAGGAAGTCCTTCGTTTATGAACGGAGCTATATAAATGCAAGATCCTTCTTTCAATTTAAATCTGCAGCATTTTTTTTGAGAGAGTTCAGGAGTAAATTTTGAAGCTGGAATCATCCTCTGCCTTTGCATGTGAATAGGAGTGAAATAGGTCTGCGAGATGCCCCAAATGGGATATTGTGGCCGTTACTGATAAATTTTCCTTTGTCCTTTCTTTGGTTGGGAGCAGATGCTGTCAGGTACAGTTCTGAAGGAGGTGGCTGCACTTTGTGTTATATCCTTCCTTTCAGAAAGAACCCTAACAGGACAACAGGTTGGTGTCGTTGAAGAACGTTTACCAGTGGATAATAATCAGATAGGAAACCCTTTACCACTGACGTATCTGCCAGTGAATATCCTACTTGGAAAGCAGATGTCTCAAATTAAACCTATACTGTGCAAGGCTTCTTTTGGCATAAAGGCTTTTAGATAGATTGCTGCTCGTCTTTAATTCAGTCATGTCATGCATGAGTGAGGCAGACTCCATAAATATTAAATACGTACCCTTTAGTATATTGCTGAGAAAATCACTGTTTCATTGGAGACTCTCTAATATATTGTCATTTGGACCTCTCACCATTTACGATATCACAGGCTCTTTTATACTTTACGATAACTACAAATCAATAATTTTAACCCGAGTTGTTGGATCCATCAGTACGTTGCTCTTTCACCTACCAGACGGGTTTTCAGAAAGTGGGGGGCGGTATTCAGTTTATTTCTGGTATATCCAGGGGAGGGAGTGTGGTTAATGGGGTGCTTTGAATCTGGTGGGATCCCAATGTAGTCTAATGTGTTCACAGTACAGTAAGGATTAATAAGAATGTAGCCTGATATCTCATCCTCTAAGGAGTGTGTTTCGACTGGAATTTGTACATGGAATCATAGAATCCCGAGAGTGTGGTAGCAGGCCATTCGGCCCATTGAGTCCACACTGACCCTCTGAAGAGCATCCCACCCAGAACCCGCACCCCCCATCCCCCGGCCCCCCCAATCCTATCCCTATAACTCTGCAGTTCCTATGGCTAACCCACCTAACCCGCACATCCTTGTACTGTGGGAGGAAATTGGAGCACCCAGAGGAAACCCATGCTGACACAGGGGGAACGTGCAAACTCCATGCAGATTGAGGCCGGAATTGAACCCGAGTCTCTGTATGCAGTTTTGTGATGGATGCATGTGTTTTAGTCAAAATGTGATTTGCTTTCCTGGTCTGTGGTCATTTCCGCCGAAGTGACTTCATGAGACTGGGGGGATCGTTCCCATGACCAAATGTTAGAAAATTGTCACTTTCTGCAAAAGAATTCTAACTCTGGGACACGTATCCAACATTTTCTTGCCTAATTAAAGAGTGGAATGTGTCATTAGGATCTTGTTCAAGGGATTGGATGAAATGCACAAGTCTGGAATCTAACTCTATTTTTATCCTTTGCTGTAGTTTTAGAATAGTGATGCCAAATTGACCTAGTCATGAGTCATGGCTTGGGGGTAGTTTTTGTGCCTTTTGAGCCAGAGGGTCTGATTCGGGTCTTGAAGCAATCAGAGTCTTGAGTACAAAGGATTGAAACTTGCAACTCAGTGGAGAACTGAGGACATGCTGCATCGTCCGAGATGTCTTTCAGATGCAGTAAAACCAATGCTCCATTTTCCTTCTCGGATGGATGTGATAGATCCCATTACTCTATTCAGGCAAAAAGTGGGGAGATGTATCCCTCAAAACAGATTGAAAACAGAATACTGTAGATGCTAGAGATCTGAAATGAGAACAGAAAGTGCTGGTGAAACTTGGTATGTCTTGAAGCATTTGTAGAGAGTGAAACAAAGTTAATCTCTCCAGTGTTATGACTCTTCTTTGGAATGGGACTCAAGTGTTAACTGTTTCTCTCCCCACAGATGCTGTCAGGCATAAAGCGAGTTTTGCCAGCACTTAGTCCATTTTTGTGATAAAAGTAAAACCAATCTGGTCATTAGCACTTTTGGGAAATGTGTGTGTGTGTGTGTAAAATGTGCCTTCCTTGCTTTTCTGGTCTTGGTTGTTTTGTATCGCTCACTGCTTGCAGTTTGCTAGTCTATAAATTGACAGTACATCAGGTAGATGTATTAGGTTGGGTTTGGATTCTGCTCCTGTGCTGGCTGTAAGCACCTTGTTACATTGTTATGGATAGAATTTTGTTTTTTTTTCTTCCCATGATCTTAGCTTTAAGTGCAACGGGATCTTGATCAGATGGGCAAGGGGCCGTGCAGTGGCAGATGGAGTTCAATTTAGATAAATATGAGTTACTGCATTTTGGAAAGGCAAATCAGGACAGGACTTGTACACTTAATGGTGAGGTCCTGGGGAGTGTTGCTGAACAAAGAGACCTAGGGCTGCAAGTTCATATTTCCTTGAAAGTGGAATCGCAGGTAGACAGGATAGTGAAGAAGGCGTTTGGTATGCCTGCCTTTATTGGTCAGTGCCTTGAGTATAGGAGTTGGGAGGTCATATTGTGGCTGTACACGATATTGGTTAGGTCACTGTTGGAATACTGCATTCAGTTCTGGTCCATCAGCTGTAGGAAGGATGTTGTGAAACTTGAAAGGGTTTGAAAAAGAATTAGAAGGATGTTGCCAGGGTTGGAGGGTTTGAGCTATTGGGCGAGACTGAATAGGCTGGAACTATTTCCACTGGAGCATCGGAGGCTGAGGAGTAACCTTATAGAACTTTATAAGATCATGAGGGGCCAGGATAGGTAAGGTAAATAGGCAGGGTCTTTTGCCCAGTGTGGGGGAGTCCAAAACTAGAGGGCATGGGTTTAAGGTGAGAGGGGAAAGATTTAAAAGGGACCTAGGGGGCAAATTTTTCACACACGATGGTGTGTGTATCGAATGAGCTTCCAGAGGAAGTGGTGGAGGCTGGTACAATTACAGCATTGAAAAGACATCTAGATGGGTACATGAATAGGAAGGGTTTAGAGGGATATGGGCCAAATGCTGGCATTGGGACTAGATTAATGTAGGATATCTTGCTGGCATGGACAAGTTGGACTGAAAGGTCTGTTTCTGTGCTGTACTACTCAATGACTCTATGATTCGTGTGCTTCTTTTCTTCCCTCAGACTAATTCTCATGTTTAAATAATTTGAGCTGGAAGCTTTTTTTTGTGTTTTAAAATAAGAAAGTTTATATATTGTCTCTCACTCCGGATATTTAAATTGCACTCATCTCCCATACACTGCTGCTCACATGAAGATTAGATCCGGAGGAAAGTAAAACAATACAATTACAACATGTCTTAGCCTCTTGGGCGGTGGACCTATTGTGTCTTGGATGAGGGGATACCTCAGTTGAAGTAAAGATCTTATCATGCAGTGGGTTTTCAGTTTGTCACTTGTAGTTGAATTTCCAGGGAGGTTGTTCTCGCCAAAATTGAAGTTGAGCTAATCATAGAATCCCTACAATGTGCAAGCGGGCCATTCGGCCCATCAGTTCCACACGACCCTCACTACATTTCTCATGGCTAATCCTGTTACCCAAGCACTATGGGCAATTTAACTATATAGACTAGCCTGCACGTCTTTGGCCTTTGGGAGGAAACCGAAGCACCTGGAGGAAACCAATGCAGACACCGGGAGAATTGTGCAAACTTCACACAGACAGTTGGCTGAGGCTTGAATCGAACCAGGGTCCCTGGTGCTGTGAGGCGGCAGTGCCGACCCCTGAGCTATCCTGCTGCCAAGGTGAACTCAAAGTTGGAAGAGGTTGATTGGAGTTCCTTCGCCCACTTTTTTAAGGTATTGCCAAGGTCTGTTATCCTGGCCGGTTAGATAATTTACAGCTGGTCTGATTTTGCTTTCTGCAGAACAACTAAAATAGGCAGGACCGATTGGTCATCTCCCCATCAAAAGTCCTTTTCTAAATATGCTATGGGATTGGGTCAATTATATATTCTTTTATTGTGGATTTTACACCTTGAGACAGCCAGTGCCTTTGTAGCTGAAAGACTCCCCATCAAATTGATAAACTTTGGAATTAGTTTCAGAAAAGCACATTGACTCCACAACAGTTTCTAGAAAGTTAATTTTGTCCCATTCTGAAACTAGAAGGGTTTCAGAAATAGTGGAGTGATCCTTGGCTGGTCATGTTGTTTCTTTTTAAACCTTTTGTGGTCAGTTTCAAAATGCAAAGAATTAGTTTGAATTCCAGAATGTACAATGGCAGGGCATGATGGCAGTCCAAGCTGATGGCTCTGGATCTAGATCAGGAAATAACTCTCGAATGGTGGTTGTAATTTTGATGTTGGTTGGAATCTGAGTTTGTCTGATCCATCATGGACGCTTCCCTCTGTCTTTCCCTCCCCACCCCTCTCAAGCAGATTTCATAGAATCAGAATCACCATAGAATCCCTACAATGTGGAAACAGGCCCTTCGGCCCAACAAGTCCGTACTGACCCTCAGAGCACCCACCCAGACCCATTGCCCTATAACCCACCTAACCTACACATCCCTGAACACTATGGGCAATGTAGCATGGCCAGTCCACCTAACCTGCCACATCTTTGGACTGTGGGAGGAAACTGGAGCATGGGGAGAATGACTGTGGAGTTTGCACAATTGCCCGAGGTGCTAACCACTGAGCCACCATGCCACCCCATGCAGAGGAGAACTTGCAATCTCTATCTGGGAATCTTGGTTGATTGCTGTGTGTGACTAACTTTATAGGAAAATTGGGAAAACCAAGACTTGGAGCCAAGTCTTTCCTGTAAGATGGCAGAGGAATAGGGCTTCCGAGTCTGCTCTGTCTGCTTTTCTCCACTTCTCCTCTTCTTTTTTTCGTTTCTTTTTTATGCTCGCAATTCTTTCCCTTTTTTTTTGAGTTTTACTTCTCTCCTGTTAAAGAGCTCGGTTCGCAGCGAGTGAGCCCAGTTGTGCAGACTCATGGCTGAGGTGAGTTTGCGTTCCCAGCAGCATCTGCGTCCAGCCACCGATTCATGCAAGTGGCAGGGCAGGGGAGGCGCGTTCGGGCCCAGCAGAGACTGCGGTGTGGGACAGAGCAGACTCGTGGCAGCAGAGTTTGGGCCAGCAGGACCAGGTAGTGCCTGCATTGGCGAAGTCCATCGCTGACTCAGTGACCAGGGCATCAGTGGAGGTGAGATGGCACTGAAAAGTGGCAACTTTGTTCCAGCAGCTGTGGTGCAGCGAAGAGGATTCGTGCTTGGGCACCAGGCCCATGTTAGGGCACTTAACAAGAAGGTCTGTAAAGTTGAACACATCCTTTTTCCTTCTTTTTTTTTTGTCATTTTTCTGCGTTTTGGTTTATTTTTGTGTTTTTTAAGATGGCACCGGAGAGCAGCGACACTTTACCACCCTTATGACCGTAGTCTCTAACAAAATACACGCGACAATAAATAAATCCAATCAAATCAGGTGGTTGAGGTTGAAATTGTTGAGCACCAACCAGAACCAGGGGAATTGTTTAGAAAAGGAGCGATTCGATCTTTTCGCTCCTGGGATACTGAGAGAGTATCGTTTCAATCTTGGCCTTTGCTGCTTTTTCTAAAAACGATAGTCCCAGGAGCTGGGACCTGTCCTCCCCACAGTGTGTTTGTGGAATATCAAACAGGTAATCCTGTGTTTTCACCACCTGCTGTTGGAGCTCATTGCTTACCGGGAAGAATTGTGTTTTGAAGGGCTTTCCCTGGAGCTAGTGAGCTTCTTAAAATTTCAGGAATGCTTGTCTGACCACTGTAAGATCTTCAAGCTGAATGAGTGATTGATTGAAAGGCTTTCTTTTGGCCTGGTTCCCCCTCACACATCTTCATTTTACTTTCTGCTGTTGAATTATTTGTGAGCGATGTTTTGTTTTAAAGTTTTCATTTCCACTTGGCCAGCCAGCCTTGTGTGAACAGATATGAGGTAGCTCTGCCTGTGGTGTATGAATGCCGGAAACAATGCTGCTTCGTGTGTTGCGAGATTGTCAGCCTCCTCGTGGGGGTCCCAAGCCTTTCTCCCCGGTCAGTTCCACTGGAAAGGGTGGGTTGTAATGAAACCTGCCTCTTATTGTAAAAGGCTGCGACTAGAGCTGGTGCCTGAAAGGCCTGAAATGGACGCTCCCAGATGGGTTCCCAACCCCTGTGTGATTGTGTGGAATGTGCCTGGAGCTGGGCCCACATTCCTGACATACTTCGCTCAGGGTTTTGAGAGGCATTCCAGAGGTGCTGCGGCCTTTGCAGCAAATGGGGAAGTGACAGGAAAGGCATTAAGTGTCATGACAAAAATGGACATTGTTCAGGAGGCTGCCTGTCCCTTTTGCTTTTTGTCCTTTTGAGGAGTTGTCTTGCAAAGCTCGACTATAAAGAGCTTCTCGGAGTAAAACCCATGGGAACAACTTTGTGCTTCAGAGAGGAGCTTTTTTTTCCTTTTTCCCTGTTTCTCTCTTTCCCGGACTGCTTTTAGTTTGACATTGGACTTAAAAGGATATATTTAAGTGAGCAGTTGCCCAGAATGTTGGGCAAACATCATGCAAGTTAGGATCTGAGAATGCATGTGTGTCCCTGAGACACTGTCTGGTTTTCCATCTACTTGCTGGGGAATTCCGAGGTTTTGTTTAGTGGCTTTCGTAAAGGTTTAATAAGTTACTGTTGCTATATTGAACACACTTGCAAAATACCTCCCCGTTCATCATCACTGGGCTTTGCATCCAGAAAGTCTGGAATTGCAGACCCTCAGATGCCAGATCCTTCCATGGAAAAATGGGGATTTTGTTGAGTCTTCCTTCTTCCCATATCCTGATTTTTCTCAGGAATTTTCTTGATGCTGCTGTCTGCCTGGGCTAGAGACCCACGTCCAGTCATTCAGCAACTCTAAGCTTACAATCCTTTGTGTCTAGACAGTGGGCCATTTGACTGCAGAAGGCATTGGAGTTGAACCTTGACCTCTCTACCTACCCTTATGCAGAGGGACATCTGGGCTCATTGTTTAGAGACTGCTAGCTCAGGAACCTTGACTCTCTCCTCCTAAAGGTGCAGTAACATTCTTCAACAGATTCTTAAACTGAGACCAACTGATGACTTGTACTTGAGCACTATATTTCAGAATAATCTGCAGAAACACGCTCCTGTCGTATCCCTGGGAGCATTGATTCAGTCAGTAGTTTAGATGGATTGTGTCTGGGAAGCTAATATTTATTTTGGATACTGCAGGGGATGGTGGCCTCTAGAGTAATGTAACACTGACAGCCAGGTCTCTGGTACCCTGATGGTCTCTATTGTAAAGAGAGGTATATCTGGTGAATTAGGTGAATCTGAGTCTTAATCTATGATTCCTATGTTACTGCACAACCTGGCCATCATAACTGTAACATTGTGTATGATTGACCTTCTGCCACAATAGGGGTGGTGCCCTTGCCCACCAGACTATTGGAGCACCTTGGTTTTGCTGTCCACTCTCTTTAAAGGGCTCCAGTACGATGTTTTGCCCAGCCTGTGTACAAACGGAGGTAACCCAACAACTTTCTGGTCACTAAGGTCACCTTAGTGCCATGGAATGCCCATCTGTTGTCCTACCTGGTTTGGCCTACATGTGACTCCAGACCCACAGCAATGTGGTTAACTGTCAACTGCCTGTGAAATGGCCTAGCCAACCATTCCGTTCAAGTACAAATCTGGATGTGCAATAAAGCATGGCCTTGGTATTCTCAATAAATGATTCTTTAGAAATGGCCATGTAAGAAGTTTCCAGTGGATTCTATTGCAGGCCTGGTATGAACTCTCTATTGACCCTTCAACACAGTTGCGAGTGGTTGCTATAGCAACAAAGATAATCCGAGTCATCAGAATGAGAGAGGCTACTTTGGATGTGCTTTTACCTCCTCAGGGTATCCAAAGGGACTTTACATTTCATGAAGTATATACAAAGTATAATGCACTGTTGAAATGTAGGTCAAATCAGGTCAGACTGCACCCCACTCATTCTTTTTCGCCCCCTTGTTCGCTTGCACCCTCCCTCCCTCCCTCCCCTCCCTCGCTCTGTCTCCATTGTTACACCTCCAGTATGTTCCAAGTCCACCTGCAGCCTGTTTCAGCTCTATTCCTCCCAGTATCACTGGGCCTCCCTTGATTTGGTGGTGAAATGTTAACCATTAGTTGCAATTTTGTGCTGTCCCTTCTGTTTGTTTCCAGCCAGAGGAATGTGGGCAGTACTTTTGGAGGAGAAAGTTGCCCCACAATCCATCGCCCAGGTAAAGTGGGCTCCCTTGAGATTCCAGCGGATGTTTGTTTCCTCAACATCTTCTGCAAAATCGTTTAGCCTCAACATCAGCACAGGTGAAAACTCCAGTTGAGATTGACATGTCTATGTGTGTGACCCATCACTTTCTAACTGGGGCCTTATGAGGAGTGACTTAATGCACACACCGTTTAACCATATGTTTTGTGAATAACCTGGTGTTGAAAAGAGTTAACTGCTCAAAGTATGACTGACTGGTTAGATTCTGTCCTGCAAACTGTGATTGTTGCACTGTGATCTTATGAAGCATACTTTAAGAAAGCAAGCACTTCTGCATTGGCTAGCCCCAAAGTGCTTCACAGGCAGTCAGGTAGTCAGAGTGTAATGTTGGAAAAGCCCTGACCATGTGATGATCACCTGGGTTTGTTTTGTGTACGGAAAGGGAACTCCTTTTTGCTTCTTGGGCTTTCTGACTCCTTTTTGATAGGTGGCACTTCTGATGGCGTATCACTTCCCCAAAGGTCCCCAAGCCTGGACTGTAGTCAGGTCTTGAGATTGTCCATTGAATCCCAGAGACAGGACTGCACCCAACGGATCAGTAACTAGCCCCTTATTACCCAGGCTCCAGCACTGAGGTGGGAATGTTCTCATCCTCTCATTCTAGGTAGGGGCTTGTGACTGTAACGAAGGCTATGCAGTTATTATTTATACATTGTCCCTCAGTTCCTCCCTGCCACCCACCCCCACTGGAGCCAGACAATCATCTGGACACAAGACTTGGAGTTAATCTACTGTTGAATAAAGCCACATTACCCTCGCTGATGGAGCCGTTTCCAAAAGCAGTGTTTTCTGATCCCCGGAGTATTTAATGGGATTAAATGATTCTGTTCAGTCTGTGGGTTGGCTGTATGTTATTTGTCGGATGAGGAGTTGGAGGTAGGGGAATGGATCAAGTACCACAATGATGTGCATGACACAAACTGCCTCGAAATAAATTTGACTTGGACGTTGCTTGCCATGATGTTAGCACTATTGTGCGTCAGACGTAATCTGCGAGGATAATGCCTCTGTTCAAGCTGAGGATATTTTTCTGTGATTTATTTTGAGTTGACTTGTCCCGATGCATGTTCAGATTCTCTAATAGACCGTAACTGTTGTTTGTTGAGGGGAGTTTGCAGAAACCACAAGTGGGCACCATTTGTGAGGTGATGTGACGCGCTGGAGAACAGAGATCTAATTGTTCACAAGAATACGATGGGGGCAGGAGAAATGGCACTTTCAGCTTCAAATTTTAAGCTTGACAAGGATTTGTCCGGGAGCCCTAATACTACAGCAAAGGTTTGTCACAATTGCAGTGTGGAAACATGGGCAGCAAAAGGAGCAGTGGCACCAGTCTGCTTTAAGTGATACAGATGGGGTGGGGTGGTGAAATATTGACCAGGGTGCTGGGGAGGAGCACGGTGCCGTAAGGTCTTTTCCTTGCCCCAGTGCGCTGTTCCTTCAGGCTGCACTGCAGTGTCAGCCTGGAGAACATGCACAGGCCTACGGTTTGAGGTTTCAATCCATAACCTTTGAACTCCAGCAAAAGCTAACTCCCAAGATTAGGAAGCATCGATTTTTTTTTTTTTTTTTTTTTTTTAAAAAAACGGGGTCTAGTTAACCCTTTAATGTGCCCTTCAAAACCATCCCAGTACCTTCTGTTAGAATGAATTACATTTTGTAGTTAAGCCATTTGTGGTTTAGGCCGATGGCAATGTTCTATTTGCAGCAAGATCCCACAAATAGAATGAAGTGAATGATGAATCTGTTTTGGTGGTGTGGAGTATGGGCTGATGTTGGTGAGCATATCAGGAGCACTTGCTGTTTTTTTTTTATATATATGAATGTCATGGTATCTTGACCTAAACAAGGAGATGGGGCCTTGGTCTGTAGGGCCAGTGATTTAACGGGAAGTGCTAGAGAAACCTATCAGACCTGAGATGTTCCTTCAGTTTACCTCTCCACGGACTGTGCCAAACCTGAGTCTCTCCAGCACTTCTAGTTTTTAAAATTTTTGGTGTTTTTCTTTTATTTGAGTGATTAACAGATAGATAGGTAAAGCTCAAATTTAGCTGACTGACTAGCGTGGTTATTTGCCAAAGGGCCTTTGTGGTGCATTGGTAGTGTCAAATCACCATAGTCTTCCTGGACCATAGGGCTACTCTCTCTCATTACAGAGACACAACTGGTGGTGATCTATCCTGAGGGCCACTACACCTCGGTGGGGGGGGTGGGGTGGGTTTGTGAAGGAGGTAACATGGTAACGTCAGCCAGTGATGGAAATTGAACCCATGCTGTTGGCATCTTGCTGCTTTACAAACCAACTGAGCTGAACTCAACTCCAGTGGTAGTGTATCTACCTCTGAACCAGAAGATCTGGGTTCAAGTCTCAACTTCTGGAGGTGTGTCACACATGGGGTTGATTAAAATAGTTATACTCTAACTTTTTTTTTATAGCCACCTGAACTGTGACTCTCTTTATGGGGGAGGAATAGTTAAGATCTGTGACTAGAGCAGTCAATTATTCCAGTGTAATTACACTGATTATTTACCCATGGTCCATTATAGAGAGCTTTGAGTTACTGTGAGTGATAGGAATTGGGCCTGGTTTACCCGTGGGTGTTATGGGGAATGGCGTGGTGGCTGGTTTCATGTTGATGGCAAGCTAAGATATAAGGCTGACATTCCTCTGTCATCTCCAGGGTCTTTCAGTTGACCAGACATCTCATATTTCCAAACTCCGTTTCAAGGACAAGCAGCCAAATAAAAGTGGCTGTTTGAGCTATATTTATGTGCGTGTGCTGAATGTTTCCCTGTCAAGGTCACTCCAGACGGTCAGAGAACGGCACAGGGTTGAGGGCACAGGACAACTGGAGAAGTTGAGAACTGTGCAGTCAGGGCCTTGGCTGCTTTGTTTGTAAAGGAACAACAACAAAAAAGAGATAAAATAAAATCCTGGAAGGAATTATGTATCCATTACCAGAACACTTCATTGTACAGGCTAGGGATTGAGGCTAAGTGGAATAACCACACACTGTGTACAATACTGGATTGAATCAACCAACTGAGCTGCACAGTACTGGGATAAAATGACCAATTGGTGTACAGAATACTGAGCTGGAGCAGCCAATCTGTGTTGGAACAAGCTTGTGTGGTGGCAGTTTGTTGTACACCGATGATAAATGAGCTAATTTTTAAAATAGCCTCAATGTGAGCTTTGTACAACAGCCAAACCTCTACAGTCACTCAAAAATATCACGAGTGCTCTGTCTTAGCTGTTGAGAACTGGCATGCTGGTATATTAATTGGATCTGACTCCTGGGGTGTGTGAGGAACCCCATTTTATCATAAATACAAACTCTGAAGAAGGAAGGAGTGAGAGAGAGAGAAAGAGATTGCTCTACCACCGCTGAACTAAAATTCAGGGGAATCTCTGTCCCTATATACAATCACCAACAAACTTACAAAGCATGGTTTCACTAAATGGTATGCAGATTGCATCAGATCACTCCACAAATCCTCAAGTCATTTAAAGACGTGCATTTATCTACCATTTCTCACGATCTTGGGAGTTTTGGTACTTTTCAAGAATTATCACAGCTATACTTTTAGGGATCTGTGGCTATCGCTTTGCACAAAGCAAGCTCCCGCACACATTGCTGAAACAGTTGACTAATATTCTTCTTTTTTTAAAGTTGGGTTCAGCTATAATAACTGGCCAGGACACGTGAGAAGCTGCCTTGCTCGTCTCCAAATGATGGGACCTGGCTGAGAGGGCAGATACAACCTGAATTGATGTTTTACCTGAAAGACAGAATCTGACAGTGTAGCACACCCCCATCACTGCCCTGGAATAGTCAGGTCTTGTTTTTGTGGAACGCTCTGAGATGGGACTTGAACCCCCAACCTTCTGACTCGGAGTGGTACCCACTGAGCCGTGACTACATCCTCATTTTGTGGGGCTGTCATTACATCTAATGTCTGCCCTGTGTTATTACAGCCCAGACAGAGGTCCACCAGTTCACTTTTACCATCTTACCATTGCCCTCACTGGGATTTCCACCATTGTATTGTCTCCTCTTTTAATTAAAAAACGTGGGTGAAAATTGAGAACATTTCCAAAATTGAAATGGGCGAGAAGTAAAATGAAAGAGAATCTGCCAATCCAGACTTTGTGCTGTTTATTGGGGAAAGGAAGACCGAGGGAATGCATACTGTTTGGAGGTTAGGGTGACTATTAATTTAATAATCAGTCGGCCTTATTATACCTTTTATGTTCATTATTTTTGTTTTGATACTTCTCGAAATACCACACTTGTTTATACATATGTTATTCTCACCACAGCCAATAAACTAGTACGTATGATTCCCACAATGACTTGTGAACCCTTGGCCTGTAACTATTTTGACCCTTGTTTCTGAGCCTGACCCCCATTTGCATCTCAGTCCCTTGATCTTGAAGGGACTGCCCTGTGAGAGAGGGGGGACAGTGTGGTGGATTGGTAAGGGAGTGTCTGGCATTCTGATGGTCTCTCAGTGCCCCTTCAGTTTGGAGAGAAGGGTGGGTTTGATGGTGTGAAGCATGTTAAATTTGCTGTGTGCAAATGCACAGTGTGGACGAAGCCATAGAGCTGTACAGCATGGAAACAGACCCTTCAATCCAACTTGTCCATGCTGAATTTCTAAATTAATCTAGTCCCATATGCCAGTATTTGGCCCATATCCCTCTAAACCGTTCCCATTCATGTACCCATCCAGATGCCTTTTAAATGTTGTGGTTGTACCAGCCTCCACCACTTCCTCTGGCAGCTCATTCCATACATACACCACCCTCTGTGTGGAAAAAGTTGTCCCTTAGGTCCCTTTTAAATCTTTCCTCCTCACGGTAAACCTGTACCCTGCAGTTTTGGAATCCCTTACCCTGGGGCAAAGACCTTGGCGGTTCACCCTATCCATGTCCCTCATGATTTTGGAAACTTCAGCAAGGTCACCCCTTAGCCTCTGACGCTCCAGGGAAAACAGCCCCAGCTTATTCAGCCTCTCCCTGCAGCTCAAGCCCTTCAGCACCAGCAACATCCTTGTGAATCTTTTCTGAACCATCTCAAGTTTCACAACATCTTTCCTAATAGCAGGGAGATCAGAATTGAACATGGTATTCCAATAGTGGCCAAACCACTGTGTACGATTACTTCAGTGGAACTTGATTGGAGCAGATATGGGAGTCTGTCTCACCAAATGATGAACTGCTGTTCTCGGAGACAAAAACGCAGGAGTTGGGAGGAGTTCCTTGTGTTCGGCACCTGCAGGCAGATCTCTCAAAAGCAGCTATGGCATCATGGGTTGCAGTGTAGCATATTGAGAGAAGGTCAGGGGTTAAGCTCAGGACTTGACTTGCCCAGGGCTGCAGAGGTTGCCTGTAACAGCCTGAGAGTTGTACGAAATGGCCTGTGACTCGTGCTGATATGTAGCCAAATGCTCGTTGTTTCAGTTTGTGGTGGAGTCCCCTGACCAACCAACCAGTTCCCTGTTGTGCTAGGACTTAGAAGCTGGAGGTTAGGTTCGTGCTGGATTACTGGGTGCTAGCAGTGAGATTGAGAGATTTGGTGTCCATGTAAGGCTGGCAAGGCATATGGATCTATGGCAGATATACAGTTTGGGTACACGTCCGTGCTGAGCAAGCTCGAAGGGCTGAATGGCCTTATCCTGTCTCCTTATTACAACCCAGTAAATGTCATGGGAGGGGATTGTGATTGCAGTCTGCTGGGTCAGAGATGTTATGATTCACCTCCAGGGACAGGTAGGACTTGAAACTCTACCTTCTGGCCCAGAGGTAGAAGCACTACCACTGCTGCACAAGAGCCCCACAGGAGGGTATAGTCTGTGCTGTATGGAAGCAAACTGTTGTTCCTGCGATCCTGAGATGTGGGAGGTAGACGAGATGTTTTTGCTGATTATCATCAGATTTGATCTCTGTCGTTTTGTCATAAATAGGATTTAGTTCTCTTGCCGACTTTCTCCCTCTCTGTAAATCATTTGCTACTCCAAAGGCACGAGGAATACCCCCACACCTCAGCACGTGGCTAGTGCTCATAAGTCAGAAGAAGGCAATGTCATTAATCTATTCAACTATGGAGGGTATCACAGATAAGTACAGTTCTGTATTTGCTCGTCCTTCTTGAGCTTTCACCCTCCAACCTGTGCCATTGTCAACACCATCTATCTTCACCTCCCATAATCTCACTGCCCCAAAAACCCCATCACCCCTACTAATCTCATCTTATATTACTCCCATCCCTTCTCTACTCCATTGTAACCTCCTTGATAAGACTACTTCACACTTTTAACTTGGTCTCCCACGTTCTACCCCTCTTGAAGCTCACAGTCATCCCAACCTCTGCTGCCTGTGTCTTTAACTTGCACAAAGTCCCATTGCCCTGGCTATCCCCCCCTGTGCTTGCTGATCTACTTGGGCTCCCAGTCAAACATTGCCTTATAGGGTCATGCAGCACGGAAACAGACCCTTCAGTCCCAATAGTCCATGCTAACCATGTTCCCAAATTAAACTAGTCCCACTTGCCTGTGCTTGGTCCATACCCCTCCAGACCTTTTCCTATTCATGTACTTATCCAAATACCTTTTAAACATCCACCACTTCCTCTGGCAGTTCATTTCACACACCGAATCAGTCTGTGTGTAAAAGCTGTCCCTTGATTTCAAAATGCACATCCTTGTTTTGAAATCCTTCCAGAGCCCTTACCCGGCCCCCCGCTAACCACTCAACCCCCTGGGATATCTGTGCTCCTCCAATTCTGGCCTCTTGTGTGTTTCTAATTAATAGTTGTGCCTACAGTTCCCAAGCTCTGGAATTCCTTCTGTAGACCTCTTTGTCTCTCTAACTTTTCTTTTCCCCCTTGTTTCAAACACTCCAGTCTACTACATCATCTCCCCTTTGGTCGTCAGACTCAGTATCACTGTGCAGCTCACTGTCACTATGTTGTTTTATAACATTCCTGTGAGCACTTTGGGATGTTTTATAATGTTCAAGGTGTTTATATAAATATAAACTGTTGTTAAGTACCATTGAGCAGTTGAGGGGGAAGCTGCCTTATCCTGAGGTTCTAGTCTGTGTGACTACTGAGTGAATAAATGTTCATTTTGATTAATTTCATTTGGAATGATTTAACAAATAAATACAGTGAAATGTGTAATATGTTGTCACGCTCTGGTGCCATTTTGAGTTACAGAAGATATTAAGATATAACTCGGAAGAATCCTTTCTCACTTCTTGTGCTCCCCTTGACGTTAGGAGTGGAGGGTCTCCACAATGGGCTCTGTGCCCACCAGTGCCCCTGTGTCACAGTGCATTCTGTGGGCACCATACTGGGCTTACCATGCTGCTGCCACTCCCGTTGATCTGCATAGAGAACCGTTTCAGGCCTACCACATCACCAACCGCACAGGCCATCCTGCCTTTGCTGCCCTCCTGAAAACCAGTGTCACTGCTGCCACCTTGAGACCTGTTCGCCTCAGGGAAGTGGTGTGGGGATAATGGTCAAATCCAACTTCAAATTCCACAGATTCACTACCTTCTGAGAGAAGAAATTCCTCCTCATCTCTGTCCTAACTGAGCAACCTCTTGCTCTGGGGTTATGCCCTCTGGTAGTTGACTTCCCATAAGGGGAACCAACCTTTTGGTACCTACCCCGTCGAGCCCCCTAAGAATACCTTTCGATAAATTTGCCTCTCGTTCATTTATACTCCATCGAGTGCCTGCTCGACCTACTCAACCTGTTGTGAAGAAACCCCTCCAGAAAGTGACCTTTCTCCAGACTTCCTCCAACGTCCGTATATCTTTCCTTAGACAAGAGGCCCAAAACTGTTCACAGTATTCCAGCCGTGATCTGACTAGAGCCATTGTATAGTTTTAGCAAGACTTTCCTACTTCTATAAGCCGTTCCCTTTGAATTAAAAACCAGCATTCCATTTGCCTTCTCTAATACCGACTGAAATTTGATGTTAGCTTTTTTTGTGATTCATGCACAAGGACTGTCAAATTCCTGTGTGTTGCAGCTTTCTGCAGTCTTTCTCCATTCCACCAACCTAATGCTGTGGCTAAAATTCCATCGACTTTGGGTCAATTCCAATCTATTTCCTCAGCACCTCCTTTGAACTGGAGGCATTGTCTAGCAAAAGTCAATAAATGTGGAGCTGGAAAAGCACAGTCGGTCAGACAGCATCCGAGGGGCAGGAAAGTCAATTTTTGTTGACTGGTTTCCTGCATCTGCAGTACTTATTGTTACACAGTCTAGCAAGCTCTGAACCGGCAAGCTAGTGTACAAAAGTGAGTTTTTTTTTCTTTTCAGCTTTCTGAAAACAAACTTCTTTTCTCATCTTCCACCCCGCTCTCCCCAGTAAAACTTTGCACCTTTTTCTGGGGGGAGAAAAACCCCAGGAATTTGAACTTGGCTAGCCAGAAATTCTTTCTGCTTACAGTCAACAGGAAGGCCCAAAGGTGACCAATATGCAAGTGGTCTTGAACCACTGCAGGCTGTTACTTTCACAAAAGCGGCGGTTTTCTGAAAAGGATACTACCTTAACACTATCAGTTTAATTGCATTTCAAAACAAAATTGATGAATGGATTCTTCTGTACCGTCAATATCTCTGTCAGTCTTTAACCTGCCAAGGAGAGCAGGCTGGAGGTTTCACACCAGTTGGTACTTCCAACAATACTTCATTGTGTTGAAAAACCCAGTGGTACTTTGGTGATTGTGTCTGACCAGGCGTGAGGACAGAATTGGAAGAAGTAGCTGAGGAACAGTAGAAGGAATCCTGCCTGTGCTGCTCAAATTGCAATAAAATGAAAAAGTCTGTGAGCTCTTAGTCCGAGTTACAGCAACTGGTGGAATTAAGGAAAGGCTTCGTTGGGACAGGTCAGAGTCGTGCTGCTCAGAGCTATCTCTCACCCAGCACAATCCACATGGAGCCTTTCCGAGGATTGTGTGAATGATTTTGCACTGTAATGAAATGCAGAATTAGTCCTCCTCTCAAAAATCAGCATCGAGAAAGCAAGCTAGATTGAGAAGACCATACAGTCCACGGAGTCTGTTCCACCATTCAGTGAGATCATGGAGGATCTGATAATCCTGAACTCCCCTTTCCTGCCATTTCCCTGTAACCCTCGACTCCCTTCCTGATTTAAAAACCAGTCTATTGCAGCCTTGAATATACTTAATGACCCAGCCTTAATAGCCCTTGGCAATAAAGAATTAAACAACCCTCAGAGAAATTCCTCCTCATTTCAGTCTTAATATGCAACTCCCTATTCTGATATTATACCCTCTGGTCCTTGACTCTTCCACTAGGGGAAACAACTTTTCCACATCTTCTCTGTCAAGTCCCCACAAGATCTGGTATATTTCAATAAGATCCCCTCATTTTCTTATGTACTGTAAAGGTTATGGGACCAATCTATCCAACATGTCATTTTATGGTCTTTCCATGCTTGGAATCAGTCTAGTTTCAGATGCGCTTTATTTCTCTTGTGGGATGGGGATTGTCCCTGGCACTTGCTGCACCACTAAGAGAAGGTGGTGGTAAGCTGCCACCCTGGTGTATGTGCACCCACAGTGCTGTTGGGAAGGGAGTTTCAGGATTTTGACCTACCCATAGGTAGGTCATTTCCTTCCCTTGTATTATGTGGAGCCTCCCACTCTCACCGTTTCCTGTTTTATTCTGACAAATGTCTGCCACATTGTTCTTTGCTTTTAGTTTACGCTTCCCCTCATTTTCTGGCCCCCACCCCACCATTTCTCTCCACTGATGCCACCGCGCCTTTTTTTCCCAGCCGTTTCTGTTCTTGTTCCTGAAATTTTACTATTGATTTGCCATGCTGCTGTCATCTGCTCTTTTTTTTTTGGCTCATTATCAACCTTTCCCAGGTCTTCACTTAACATAAAATCAAAACAAAAGGAATGCTGGATATACACTGCCAGTCAAGGCAGTGTCTGCAGAGAGTTAACATTTCAACTCAGCACCTCCTTTTGTCAGAACTGGCAAACGATGGGAATGTCAGAGTCGGTGAGGGTAAGGACAACGCAAGGAACGGTCTGTGATTAGGTAAAGGTCAGGGGGAGATGAAACAACAAAAGGTTTCGTGACAACTGGTAAAGAGACAGGTGAGGTGTGAATGACTTAGTAGCAGTCTGCATATCACGAAGAGACAAAGAATGAAGCTAAATCAGACTGGACAAGGGAAGAGAGAAAAAACAAGATGGCAGAGGATGTCATGACCTCAAAGAGTTGAACTCGATATTGAGTGCAGGAGTCTGTAGAGGATAAATGATGGAGGTGTACAGGCTTGTGTTTGGTCCTTCCAATAAAGCTCATCAGGCTGAGGACACAGCAGGCCTGCGGTGGAAAATTAAAAATGACAAGAGATAGGTCATGCTGGTGGACTGAGTGGAGGTGTTCCACAGAGCTGTTATATTTTTAGTCTCCTCCATGTAGAAGAGACCCCACTGTAAGCAGCAAATCCAGCTTCTGAATATTTGTAAAGGAGAAGCCGAGAGAATGGAACAGAGTTCTCACAGGTTACAACGTGTGAGGAAGTGTAGTTGAGAAAGCTATGGAAGTCGGGGCTTGTAGTAAATATTAGTTAATAGCTATTCTTCAAAATTGAGATGCAGACTTTCGGGGAAGGAGGGGAAAGAGTCAGAATTGGACCAGGTGATGAAATTTTCCTTGTGTTACTCTCTTCAGACTGGGACCAGTGTCACAGGGATCCGTACTGATGTTAATGATCTATATAAATGATAGAGGGGGAGAGTGCAGGGGGATGATAAGGAAGTTTGCAGGTGGCACAATGATTTGCCGTGTGCTTGACGGTGAGGAGGAAGGTTTTGGGTTGCAGGAGGATATAGACAGATTGGTCAGATGGGCAGAACAGTGCCAGATGGAGTTTAACCATACTGCATGTGAGGTGATGCAGTTTGGAAAAAGTAACGAGACAAGGGAATACCCAATGAATGGCAGGACACTAGGAAGCTGAGGTACAGAGGGATCTTGGAGTGCTTGACCATGAACCCCTGCAGGTGGCTGGACAGGTTAATAGGGGAGTTGAGGGTACGTGGGACACCTGCCTTTCTCCTATGTGGCGTAGATTATAAGAGCACAACAGAACTTTGGTTAGGCCACAGCTTGAATACTGTGTGTTGTTCTGGCCACTGCACTAGAGGAAGGACGTGATCCCACTGGAGAGGGTGCAGAGGAGATCAGAGGAGATTCACCAAGATGTTACCCGGATGGAGCAGATTCTCTATGAAGAGAGGGTGGATAGACTCGGGTTGTTTTCTTTTGGAGCTGAAACAGTTGCGGGGGGATCCTGATTGAGGTGCAGTAGATAATGAAGGGCATGGACAGGGTGGATAGAAAGCAGCTGTTCCCCTTGGTTGCAGGATCAATAACAAGAGGGTGTAATTTTCAGATGAAAGGCAAGATGCTGAGAAGGGATTCGAAGAAAGGTTTCTTTTCATCCAGAGGGTGGCAGGAATCTGGAATGCACTGCCTGGGAGGGTAGTTGAGGCAGAAAACCGCACAACCTTTTTAAAAGTACTGGGATGAGCACTTGAAATGTCCATAATATTCAAGTCTTATGGGCCTTGTGTGGTACAGACTCAATGGGCCTCTTCTGTAGTGAGCAATTCTGACTCTGCCTTACCCCATCAAGGGTCTCATGGTACACTGGTAGTGCTCCTACCTTTCATGCAGAAGATCTGTATTCAAGTCCCACCTACACCAAAGTGCATCACAACAGATCCATCTCTGACCTCCCAGCCCTATCCTTTCTCCAACACCGGTGACAATAAACTTCACCGGTCTTGATTCTGCATTTGTGTAGAACTGGAAAGGCAGTTTGTGATGACCTGCCTGTTATTGATAATAACCTCTTAACAGACTGGTGTCTGCTGTATGGTCAGAAGAGTAGATTGGGGTGGGGGGGGAAGAGGGAGAAGGTGGGAGCCATTACAACTGATTGCCCACTCATCAAGTTCAGCTCTTCTACCCCACCCATCACCTTCAGAAACCTTCTCAAAATTGGCCTACCGCCACCCCCCACACCGTCTTCTGTAGAAGCCCAGGGGCATTTTGCTACATTCCAGCTGCTGCCAAACCGTATTAGGAAAGTGACTTTTGTATTACTGTGGTGAGTAACAATGACACGATCCTCTGTTTTCAAGGCCCAAGGTTTCCCAGCTGTGGGAGGCATGGATGCAAACATTGGACCTGTTCATATTTGCAATGGTTAATATCTTGGATTGAAAGATTGTCCACAGGCTCGTTAAAAGTGAAGGAATTCTTTCACCGTTCAAATATCTCCATGGAGACAAAAACACAAAATCTGTGTACATATTGTTCATATCCTAGTTATTTCTCTTGGCGCTGTTTGATCCTGGCTCTGGCTGTTAGAAAAGCCTGATCCTGGACTCGCGCTGACTCCCCATGCAGTCCGATCCCATTTTGACCCATTTTGGACCTGAAAACTAAATCTATTTGGATAATCCAAAACACGGAGAATCACACTTATTCCAGTGAAGTCCTAGTCTTGAAAGCTGATCCTGGTTTTATAATTAACAAGAGTGTTTAGTGCAGTGTTTCTGCTTCGTGTCAACTGTCTCCCTGTCCATGATGGCCTAATGGTGTTGGCTACAAAACAGGGCAGCAAGAGCAGCTTGTGACTCCTTGCCTGCTGTTCATAAACAAAAGTTTTCTCAATGTTCCGTGTCTGTTACATGGGGAGACAAGAGGTTGGCCGTTTTTCCCCTGTTAAACGATAATGTGTGAAGTTCCTGAAACGGGATCCTGCTTTCTCCAGCTCCACCAATGAGTGGCTGCTTCAATCAGCAGGTCAGTTGGGCTTGGACATTCCTCACAAGTCTGAGGAATTCATGAACATTGTCTTCTTCCCCAGAAAACTCGTTCCCCATTGGTCTGAAGCAGTATCACCACGGTCTAAAGTAAATACGGCTCGACCATCGATCATTTCTTCACATGAGCATTTTAACCAATCAGCAGCCTTTGGTGCGGGAACAAATTGTACTCTGGTCCGGTTCTCTGCTTATCTGGAGTCTCCCTGCGCATTGCCCCATCGGCTGACGGGAAAAGAATCAGAATGTCATTTAAAAATCTGTGTGGAGGATCCATCTTTCAATTTGACAATTGCCTGTGAGATCCCATCCAGTATCATTTGAACAAGGCCTGATTTTAGCCTTCCCCAAGTGTCTTTGCCTTCCTTTGGCAAAATTGTTGCAGTCAAATGACTTCCTGATCAGGAAAACCCCCCAAGCCCCCCAACCTCCCTAAAACCCTGGTTAGACTGCACTTGGAATATTGTGTTCAGTTCTGGTCGCCTCGTTATAGGAAGGATGTGGAAGCTTTAGAGAGGGTGCAGAGGAGATTTACCAGGATGCTGCCTGGACTGGAGGGCAGGTCTTATGAGGAAATGTTGAGGGAGCTCGGGCTTTTCTCATTGGAGCAAAGAAGGATGAGAGGTGACTTGATAGAGGTGTACACGGTGATGAGAGACATAGATAGAGTGAATAGTCAGAGACTTTTTCCCGGGGCAGAAATGACTATTACGAGGGGGCATAATTTTAAGGTGATTGGAGGAAGGTATAGGGGAGATGTCAGAGGTAGATTCTTTACACAGTAGTGGGCATGTGGAATGTGCTGCCGGGAGTGATAGTGGAGTCAGATACTTTCGAGACTTTTAAGTGACTCTTGGATAGGCACATGGAGGATAGTAAAATGCAGGGTAGTTTGATTTTAGTAGGATAATAGGTCGGCACAGCGTCATGGGCCGAAGGGCCTGTACTGTTCTATGTTCTATGTAAAGCTTTTGAATAAACGGTATTTGAGAAAGGCAGCCTGTTTGCAGAGGTGTTAACTACGTGTGGCTGAGGATATCGTGCCCAAACTCACTTGCCTTGCATTGCTGAAGTTTCACTGTAGGGTGATGAGTTCGGGCAGTGTCACTTCATCTCTCCAGCTGATTCAACAGCATTGGGAAAGGAACGAGGGCACAGGTCTACATATGTCGGGCTGAAAGGCATTCAGGTCCTGCAGTTACCATCTCCCTTTTGCCTCCTATACAACCTCCCTCCACCCTGGCAGCTCACGTGAGGATTTTCAACTCCATTCTTAACAAGCCAAGTCTGCCTTCAGTTTGAAAGCACCATGAGGACTGGCATTTATAACCAGCTTTTGACATCAACTATGTGGTTTAAGACACTTAGGCAGCTTTTGAAGTATAGTTGCTGTTCTCGGCTAACGCTGCAGGCGATCTGTGCAGAGCAGGATCCCATTGACAGCTGTTCACATGAATTGGGTGCTGTAGCTTGAGCGTTGGAATGTTGACTGGGACACCAGCCAGAGCTCACCCGCTGTTCTCAAGAGTTGTCAGTTCCTCTGCGCTCACTCGAGCAGCTGGTGGGGGCCTCTGTCAATACATGTCCTCTGTTCTAACAGTTTAAGGACATATGCTTGGCCCAGCAGAGAGGCCATGGTTAAGGCTTGAAAATGAAACAAGATAATGTTTCAGAGTTTCAATTGAGAACATGTGATAGTAAGGAATTAGCAACAGGCTGTAGAAATTTGGTAATGTCAGGTTATAAGGGGAGGCAGTGGCACAGTGGTAATGACCTGGACTAGAAGCACAAGCTAACATTCTGGGGATGTGAATTCGAATCTCGCCAAGGCTGATGGTAAAATTTGAATTCTGTTAAATCTGGAAATAAAAGCTAGTCTTTGGTGACCATGTAAATATTGTTGATTGTCATAAAAGCAAAAAACTCACCTGACATCCTTTTGGAAAGGAAATCTGTTGCGGCCGACATGAAACTCCACAGTAGTATGATCTTAACCTTCCACTGAAATGGCCAAGTGAGACATTCTGTGCAAGAGCAACCAGAGATGGGCATCGAAAGATGCCAATGATGCCCATACACCATGCAAGAATAGAGGGAAAAAAAACAATAGTAAGGCAAATCAGGGCAGGACTTGTACATTTAATGGTAGGGTCCTGGGGAGAGTTGCTAAACAAAATGGTTCGTAGTTCCTTGAACATGGAGTCGCACATAGAGTAATGAAGGCGATGTTTGGCACACTCGCCTTTATTGGTCAGTGCATTGAGTACAGGAGTCGGGGATGTCATGTGCAGCTGTACAGGACATTGGTTAGGCCCCTTTTGGAATACTGTGTGCAATTCTGGTCTCCCTGCTATAGGAAAGATGTTAAATGTGAAAGGGTGTGGAAAAGATTTACAAGGACATTGCTAAGGTTGAAGGGTTTGAGCTAAAGGGAGGGGCTGAATAGGCTGGGGCTATTTTCCCTGGAGCGTTGGAGGTTGAGGGGTGACTTTATAGAGGTTTATAAAATCATGAGGGGCATGGATAGGGTGAATAGCCAAAGTCTTACCCACAGGGTAGGGGAGTCCAACACTGGAGGGCATACGTTTAAGGTGAGAGGGGAAAACATTTAAAAGGGTCCTGAAGGACAATTTTTTCATGCAGAGGGTGGTGTGTGTATGGAATGAGTTTCCAGAGGAAGTGGTGGAGGCTGGTACAATTACAACATTGAAAAGGCATCTGGATGGGTACATGAACAGGAGGGGTTTAGTGGGCCAAATGCTGGCAAATGGAACTAGATTAATTTAGGATATCTGGTAGGCATGGATAAGTTGGACTGGGAGGGTCTGTTTCCATGCTGTATGTCTCTATGATTCTATGGTGCTTTCAGTGAATACTGGCCGTACTGTAGCACCCAGTATGCCAATCTGTAACACTCACCAAGGGTGCCCGTGCACATGCAGTGTAATATACGAGGACTGACTGTAATAACATGCACAGAATGTGGAAATTATAGTTGTTGAGCATGGGACATAATGATATTTTGCAACATAAGCCACTGTATATGAAAAAACAATGGAGAGATATTTAAAGGCAGTGACTGTAAACTAGCTCTATTCCTATTTAATATGCCAAGTAGGAAGCCATGCTAAATTCCTTGGTACCGTTTGAGTATTGTTCTCTGCACCCAGCCACGGCCTTGATTATTCTCAGTATGAATGTATGACATTTGCAGGCTGAACAAATACGGGAGAAACACAAGCTGGACGACTGTGTAACTTGACTGTTCTTTCCTGGCAGTTCACTACAGACATCAAATATGGTCAAGACTATCCCACTCGCAGACAATCTGCATCTTTTTATATACACATGCAAGTGATGGTGACGACAGTGATCTCTGAGAGGGGTTCACTCAGAAATAACAGTTTCACTCCCTCCTCATCCTAAGCACTCAACTCGCATTGCTTCAAAACATTTTCTGGTATTCATTGAGTCAGAGTCAGAAAAAAATTAATCTACTCCCATTTGCCAGATTTTGACCCATATCCCTGAAAACCCTTCCTATTCATGCACCAATCCAGATGCCTTTTAAAATGTTGTAATTGTACCAGCCTCCTCCACCTCCTCTGGCAGCTTGTTCCATACACGCACCCACCTCTGTGTGAAAATGTTGCCCCTTGGGTCCCTTTTAAACTTTTCCCCTCTCACTTTACACCTATGGCCTCTAGTTTTGGACTTCCCCGCCTTAAGAAAAAGACCTTGTCTGTTCACCCTGTCCATGCCCCTCATGATTTTATAAACCTCTCTAAGCTCACTCCTCAGCCTCTGACACACCAACATGCCTTATTTTCCATTCACGCTCCTGCTGTCCTGTGTTGCCTTTTCTAAACCTTGCTCTTACTCCGACCATAAAAGCTTGTGTTAACTTGATGTGCCCAAACCCACATAGGCCTAACACATTTTAGAAGCTAGTGGTCCATATCGATACACTGTAAGGAGAATAGGTGCCTGTTTGACATGGGGGCCACACTAGCTCAGATAGGGGAGGAATCCGTGTCAGGTAACTTGAAAGATGTGGACTGTCTTGTGTAGAATGGCAAATGTTCCCACCTTCTCTCATTGTTAGGACCAGACCGCACAGCCTTGAATTTTTGTGCTGATGGTTTTGAAGTTGGGAGTCTACTTGGGTACGAGTCACAGAACATCCAATTTTAAAATGCTACTCAGTTGTTTTCAGCTAAATTTTGGTAGCTTTAAGAAAATGGTAACCTGGACAATGGAAGATTGCTGATTTGAATCTTTTGAGTACAAGCAGGATTTGCAATTGCAGTTCGAAACAGGAGCAGGAGCAGAGGGATCTGGAGATGTACGTGCACTAATTGAAGGAGGGATGACTAAATTGGGGGAAGAAAAAAAGCACACTGGGTTCTTGCTTTTGTAAATACGGACTTAGGATACAGCAAGGAAGCTGTGATGAACCTTTTGAAACACTGGTTCAGGAAAGATATTATTAAGCTGGAGAGGGTTCAGAAGAGATTTACCAGGATGTTGCCGGGAATGGAAGGTTTGAGTTATATGGAGAGGCTGGGATTTTTTTTTTACTGGAGCATAGGAGATTGAGAGGTGACCTTTTATAGAGGTTTATAAAATAATGAAGGGTGTAAATAAGGTGATTGGTGGGTGTCTTTTTCTAGGATCGGGGATTTCATGACTAGGGGGTGTACTTTTAAGGTGAGAGGAGAAGGATTTAAAAAAGTCATGAGGGGCATATTTTTACACAGAGGGTTGTTCATGTGTGAAATGAACTGCCAGAGGAAGTAGTGGATGTGGGTACAATTACAACGTTTAACAGACATTAAGTTAAGTACATGAATAAAAAAGGTTTGGAGGGATATGGGCCAAGTGCAGGCAAGTGGGACTAGTTTTGTTTGGGATTATGGTTGGCATTGACTGGTTGAACTGAAGGGTCTGTTTCTGTGTTGTATGACTGTGACTCTATCCACTGTTTTGTATTTATGTAAACACACTATCCATGGCCAAAAAATGTCCTGGAGTGGTACTCCAATCTGGAGGAACTGGCTCAGAGACATTATCCACCATGACACAAGACCACTTTGTAGGAACCTTCATTAGCAGCCTCTTAATTTTCTGTCATTGATGTAAGATGCCAGGCATCTGTACTGATTCTTCTGTTTATTTACCTACCAAGAGAATCAGCATTTTGGAGTTGGCAAGTCTGAGCAATTCAGAGCTGGGCATCTCCCAACAGGTGTGCCAGTCATCTTGGGTAACCAGTGCCTTTTGGATTTCCATGCAGCGATCCCCTGTGTATGTGAAGTCACTCAACAAAGAGGTCTCAGTTGTACTAAGCTGTGTGTGGGAGAATGTTACTAAGTGGCTACAGGCTCTCCTTATTGTGAAACAGCTGTCAGAGACACATTTGCAATGAGACACCCGCATAGAATCTGTGCCAACTTATGTGTAAGGTCAGATCTCCTGAACTTGATTTATTGAGAAATGAAAGAACTTGCATTTATTTAACACCTATTAGCAAATATGTCTCAAAGGGCTTCCCAGCGAACGAAGCACATAAGGATCATAAGTTACTGGTGTAACTTGGTAACCAACTATGTGCAACAAGCATTGACATAATGACCAAATATCTGATTTTTAGATACTAAACAAAAAAAACAAAACTGCAGATGATGGAAATTGGATGTAAAAACAGAAATTGCTTGAGAACTCAGCAGGTCTGGCAGCATCTGTGGAGAACATAAGAAATAGGAGCAGGAGTAGGCCCATCTGCCTGCTGCACCATTCCATAAAATCATGGCTGATCTTTTTGTGGACTCAGCTCCACTTACACACCTTAATTCCTTTACTGTTCAAAAATCTATCTTTGCCTTAAAAACATCCAACAAGGTAGCTTCAACTGCTTCACTGGGCAGGGAATTCCACAGATTCACAACCCTTTGGGTGAAGAAGTTCCTCCTCAATTCAGTCCTAAATAGAAAAAGCAGAGTCAATGTTTCTGGTTTAATGACCCTTCCCCACTGCTGATGTCTCATTTAAGATATGCCCTGAACACACCTCTGGATAAAGAAAGTGTAAAACTGACCCAGGTTCCTCTCCTGGTCACCACTCAGTGACCCTGCTGGGAAGCTCTTATGTGCATGCATGAGATAGGGACTGAGTTTTGAACTAACTAAGTGTTCTGCCCTACATGTTTGGGGTGCTGGTTTTGGTGGGGATATCTGCTCACATTAATCACCATCTACAGCTATGCAAAAAGCTGCTCACACCACACCTAGAGTACTCTAAACAACTCTGAACACAATGTCTTCGAAAGGATACATTGATCTTGGAGGCAGGTCATTGTAGCATCATGAGAATGACACCCAGACTTCAATAATGAGCAGAGATGAAACTATCTACGATTATATTTCCTGGACTATAGATATTTAAGGTCAAATTGATCAACATTATCAGTTCAGAGGAACAGGCAGGGAGAGAAACTAATTTCTCAGGGCTGGACAATAAATAGTTAAAAATTATAGGTAGATTCCAGGACAGAAATTGGGAAGTACATCTCTACGCACACAGGTTTCTTGAGCTCTCTTCCACAACTGCTAATTGGTGCTCAAAGAAATTGTTCATTTTAAATCGAAAATGGTATATTTTAGTTAATCCAAGATTTGAATGGACTTAAGGCTGTAGGAGGGTATGTGGAATTATGTAAGGATCAACCATGATTCCAGGCAGTAGCAAGCTAACTTACGCCTGTTCCTAAGGTCACTGCAATGTAATGATTTGAAGCTTAAGAGTTTTCTTGTCCAGGGTAACCTGTTGGGCAGCTTGAGGTCTTCCTGGGAGAAGCCCTCAGGTTAGACCCTAGTAAAAACTGCATGGCAGTGCGAGCTCTTAAAGCAACCAAGTATTTGATGTTGGAATGTGCTGCCAATTACAAGGCATTCTTCACTATTTATACAAAGCATTACTGAAACGTGCTAAGGCCTTTTCTTTAAAGTTGAAACTGAGTATTGTAGTCTGCCTAGGTACTCATCAGCTCCCTTAACAAGTAGCCTCCCTCTAAGTGTTAGTTGCAAGGTATTCATGCCACAGGCCTTTGACTTAAACCATATGCAACCGCATCAAAACCAGTTGATCCAGAAGTTTCGGAAGAAGTATTAGTCAGATACATGAGTGCACAAGCTGAGATTGTGAAGCAATTCAAGGATAGGTTGGGAGATTTACAATGCCAGTGTCATTTTCAGAGAGCAGAGTGACTGAGCGGTTTGTGGTTTGCAAAACCAACATTTTGCTGCACTGAGCAAAGCAAGTAATCAGATGTGGAAAGAGAAACAACAGGGCAATTACAGAGCACGCATATAAATAGAGGTGTGTATATTTTCCTAATGGATAAGTTAAAGGGCTTCGGATATCTCTCACTTGAGGAAGAATCTCTTCCCATTCGTTTCTCTCAATCATTCATCTGAATCCTGTGTTAATCACACTCCAAAGGTCTTGACCTTGAATTGAACTTGGAATATGAATCAACGGACAGTCTGATTCCCAGCTTCTTTCCATATCTGTGTTGCGTTTGAAATTCATTCACATTTGATTACCTGCCCAAGTAATGTATTAAGATCATAAGACATAGAAGCGGCAGCATGCCATTCAGCCCAGCGAGGCTGCTCTGCCATTCAGTGAGATTATACCTGATCTAATAATCATCTCTCCACTTTCCTGCTTTATCTCTATAGCTCTCTATTCCTTTACTGATTTTTAAAAAAAAAATCTGCCTATCTCTGCTTTGCATATACATAATGTTCCAGCGACAACAACCCTCTGTGGTAAAGAATTCCACAGATTCAGTACTCTTTTGAGAAGAAATTCCTCTTCCTCAGCTCTGTCTTAAATGTGCGACTCCTTATTCTGACAATATGCCTTCTGGTCCTAGATTTCTCCCACGAGGAGAAACAACCTTTCCGCATCCACCATGTCAAGTACCCTGAGAATCTAGTATGTTTCAATAAGGTCACCTCTCTGACCTCTATATTCCAATGAACACAGACCCAATCTACTCGACCTCTCCTCATAAGGCAGTCCCTGCGTGCCTGGGATCAGCCAAATGAACCTTCTCTGGACTGTGTTCAGTGCTAGGAAGGGGTGCAAAACCATTCACGATGTAAGCTATGTTCTAACTTGTGTTGTATCATTTTAGGAGGGCTTTCCCTACTGTTGTCCCTTTCAGACATTTTCCCAATCACAGGTCATAGAGTGATACAGCTTGGAAACAGACCCTTCAGTCCACACTGACCAGGTTTCCCAAACTAAACTAGTTCCACCTGCCTGTGTTTGGCCCATATTCCTCCAAACTTTTCCTATTCATGTCCTTATCAAAATGCCTTTTAAACGTTGTAACTGTATCTGTATCCACCACTTTCTCTGGCAGTTCATTCCACAGATGAATCTCTGTGTGAGGGGTGGGAGGGGAGAGAAATTGCCCCTCTTATCCTTTTTTAAATCTTTCTCTCACTTTTTAAAAATATGCCCCCTCGTTTTGAACTCCCCTACCCAAGGGAAAAGACCCTTGTCATTCACCTTATCTATGCCCCTCGTGATATTATAAACCTCCATAAGGTCACCCCTCAACCTCCTACGCTCCAGTGAAAAAGGTCCCAGCCTATCCAGTCTCTCCTTTATAACTCAAACCCTCCATTCCTGGAAACACCCTGGTAAGTCTTTTCTGAACCCTCTCTAATTTAATAATATCCTTACTATGACAGGACGACCAGAATTGCACACATTTCCAGAAAATCTGCAACCACTTCCAATCCTTCACAGCAGCTCTAATGTCCTACCCTTTCAAGTGGTATCCACACCATGCACTGAGATAAGGACTTCAGTGGAAAGTTTCTGGCTCTGCTTTTCAAGCCTACCATTCTCCTCTTCCCATCTTGATTTGTTTCTCTACAAGCACAAGTTGCTGTCAAAATGGGATGGGTCGGGAGCAAAACAGCAGTCATTCTCCATTTAAAACATGCATTCAGCAACTCCAGTGGTCCATTAACAAAGTAAGATGGCTCCTGAACACGTTCCCTGATGAGTTTGTAGAAAGTGGCATTGCTTTGAGTGTGAGCTATGTGAGTGTGTCCAGTTGTAGGAGTGCTGACCGGAGTTTGGTCATCTCTTGCCACCACCAGAGGGAGCTATCTGGGGAAGGGTCCTACTAGGTCACTGCGTCCTGGCAGAATGATGTTTTTGCTAATTTATTTTAAATCATAAAAAAAAACTTTACACACACGCGCGCGCGCGCGTGCACACACACATACACACAGAGTCACGAGATCAGTTCAATGCTGTACAGTCTTTACATATGGGAAACAAACAAACCTAAGGCTCTCCTTACTATATTGACATATGTTTGATGCATTGGGAGGGTCTGATAACTGAACAGACCCCAATTAACTTGGCAGGAAGGCCTTAGATGGTGGTCTTTCCCCACTGCGCCTTAGCAGCAACTGCCCCAAGCTTTAGTGCGTCCCTCAGCACGTAGTCCTGGAACTTGGAATGTGCCAGTCTGCAACACTCAGTCGGGGTCAACTCCTTGCTATGGATGACCAAGTTTTGGGCAAACCAAAGAGCGTCTTTAACTGAGCTGGTGGTTCTTCAGGTGCAGTCAGTGCTTGTCTCTGGTATGATAGTGAACATGATATCAGATGCTGCTCCCACCCCAAAGCACACGGTGTTATCAGTGGAGTGTACAGGGCATCGTGGCAGGGAAGAGCAGTGGGCACTGGAGGGTGGCGTAGTGGGGAGAAGGGCTGAGGGCGGCAGAGTGGAGCATGGGGGAGGTAAGAGCGGAGGGTGACGGGGCGGGGAGAAGAGCAGAGAGATGCATATGTAGACTGGCTGAGTACGCACTGGCACCATTATGTGGATTAGACAGAGGCTGGCAGGGTAAGGTTCCCTTTGGAGAGGGTAGCCATCCCTTTGCCGTTTTGGTGAAGAATTCAATGACCACATTGACGATAGAAATGATGGTGGCACTGAAGTGTGTGCAGTCCTTTGACAGGGCAGGGTGACTGATGGTGTAGGCAAGGTCACTGTCTCCAGAGAGGAGACCGTGTTCTATTTCAGAGTTACCCAGAAGCAGCTGCTATAATCTGACTCCCCCGTCCTCCTCCTGCGACAGGAACAGCTGAAGATCAGCAGCCTCTTGTGTAAATTCACTGATTAACTACCTGAGTGCCGGGTCCTTTCAGAAATATTTTGCACGTTTGCCATTCCCTGGGACTTGGGGTGTGCACAATACTGGATTTAATGATGTGTATTTGGAGCTTAAGGTGAAGGAACCCCGGGGGGACAGTGGTTATAATATGATAGAATTCACCCCGCGCTTTGAGAGGGAGAAGCTGGAATCAGATATAATGGTATTACAACTGAGTCAAGATAACTTCAAAGACACAAGCGAGGAGCTGGTCAGAGCCGATTGAAAGGGAGCCTAGCAGGGAAGACAGTGGAACAGCAATGGCAGGAGTTTCTTGGGCTAATTTGGGAAGCACAGCAGGAATTCGTCCCAAGAAGAAGAAAAATACAAAGAGGAGGACGAGGCAACCATAGACAGGAACAGCATAAAAGCAAAAGAAAAAGTATACAATGTGGTAAAAAGTAGGAGGAAGCCAGAGGATTGGGAACCCTTTTAAAAACCAGCAGAGGATAACTAAAAACAAAAAATCGTAAAGGGCGAGAAAATGAAATGTGAGGTTAGGCTAGCAAGCAAGAAAAGAAGATTACAAGAGTTTTGTTAGATATATGAAAGGTAAGAGAGCAAGGGTGGACATTGTACTGCTGGAAAATGAGGCTGAAGAAGTGGTAATGGGGAACAAAGGAATGGTGGATAGACTGAATAGATACTTTACATCAGTGGAATACACCAGTAGCGTGCTAGAACTTCGAGAGTCAAGGGACAGAGGTGAGTGTAGTGGCATCACTCTAAAGAGAAGGCACTGGGGAAGCTAAAAGGTCTGAAGGCGGATATATCATCTGGATCAAATGGACTACACCCCCAGAGTGCTGAAGAAGGTAGCTGAGGCATTGCAAGTATAATTCGGGCATCACTGAAGTTAGGGAGGATCCCAGAGGACTAGAAAATCGATAATGTAACAGCCCTGTTTAAGGAGAGTGGGAGGCAGAAGACAGGAAACTGTAGGCTGGTGAGTATGACCTCAGTCATTGGTAAGACTTTAGAGTCCATTATTAAAGGTAAGATGGCAGAGTTATAGTAAAATAGAACTGAGTCAGCATGGCTTTGTAGAGGGGAGGTCATGCCTGGCAAGTTTGTCAGTATTCTTTGAGGAGGTAATGAGCAAGTTAGACAAAGGGGAGCCGGTGAATGTGATCTATTTAGATTTCCAGAAGATCTTTGACAAGGAGGCTGCTGAATAAGAAAACAGTCCATGTCGTTAGGGCCAAGTTGCTGGTGTAGATAGAGGATTGGCTGGCTGGCAGAAGGCAGAGAGTGGGGTAAAGGGATGTTTTCAGGATGAGAGCCAGTGACTAGTGGAGTTCTGCAGGGGTCGGTGCTAGGACCCCAACTATTCACGTTATACATTTCACAATCTGGACAAAGGAACTGAGGGCATTGTTGCTAAGTTTGCAGGTGACACACAGACAGTTGGATGGGACGGGATAGTGTTGTGGAGGCAGGGAGGTTGCAGAAGGCCTTGGCCATGCTAGGACAGTGGGCAAAGAAATGGTAGATGCAATACAATGTGGGAAAGTGTGAGGTTGTGCACTTTGGTAGGGAGAATATAGGCATAGATTATTTGCGAAATGGGGAAAGAGTTTGGAAATCTGAAGCACAAAGGGATTTGGCAATCCTAGTTCGGGATTCTCTTCAACCTTAACATGCAGGTTTCAGTTGGCAGTTAGGAAGGTAAATGGTAAGTCCAGCTCTTGTTTGGCTTCCCCAGTTAATGGTGGGGCCCTGGGAGGTGTTGTCGAGCAGAGACTTAGGGGTTCAGGTACACAGTTCCGTGAAAGTGGATTCGCAGATTTCCTGGGTGGTGAAGAAAGCATTTAACGCGCTTGTCTTCATTGGTCACAACATGGAGTATAGGGGTTCGAATGTCATGTGGCAGCTGTACAAGGACCTTGGCGAGGCACCGTTTGGAATACTGTGTACAGTTCTAGTTGCCCTGCTGTAGCAGGGATGTTATTAAACTGGAAAAGGCGCAAGAAAAGATTTACCAAGATGTTAGCAGGTCTGGAGGATTTCAGTAATGAGAGGCTGGACGGGTTTGGGCATTCCTCCCTGGAGCATCGGAGGCTGAGGGGTGACCTTTATAGAGGTTTATAAAATCATGAGGGGCATAGATAGGGTGAATAGCCAAGGTCTTGTCCCCAGGGTAGGGGAATCCAAAACTAGAAGGCATAAGTTTAAGGTACAATTACAACATTTAAAAGGCATCTGGATGTGTATATGAATAGGAAGGGTTTAGAGGGATATGGGCCAAATGCTGGCAAATGGGACTAGTTTAGATTAAGAAACCTGTTCGGTTTGGATGAGTTGGACTGAATGGCCTGTTTCTGTGCTATGTGACTCTGAGTCATAGAATCATAATATTAGCATTCCTTTCAAGAGGGCTAAAATACGAGAACCGAAATATACTGCTGACGCTGTATAGGCTCTGGTCACTGCAGTTAGAAATTGTCAGCAGTTTTGGGCCCCTTACCTAAGGAAGGATGTGTCGGCAGTAGATTGGGTCCAGAGGAGGTTTACAAGATTGATCCCAGGAACGAAGGGCTTGTTATATTAGGAGTGGTTGAGGACTCTGGGTTTGTACTCAATGGAATTGAGTAGGAAAGGGGTGGGGGGGGAATCTGATTGAAAGTTACAGAATTCTCAGAGACATGGATAAAGTGGATGTGGAGAAGATGTTTTCTCCAGCAGGAGATTCTAGGACAGAGGGCTTCAGAGTGAAGGGATGACCCTTTGTAACTGAGATGAGGAGGAATTTTTCAGAGGATGGTTAATCTATCAAACTCATTGCTGCGTTGGAGACCAAGACATCGGGTGTATCTAAAACAAAGATAGGTTTTTGATTAGTAAGGGGATCAAAGGTTACAGTAGTAGTCAGGAGAATGGGATTGAGAAACCTATCAACCATGATTGAATAGGGAAGCAGACTTGGTGGGGTGAATGGCCTAATTCTGCTCTTGTATCTAATGGTCTAAATCAAGTATAATTTTTACACTTGGCCTGCAGTGATGTATATAGTGTGTTCTAACTGAGGACACAGGACGTTCCCTCTGTACCACATATCACTGTGCCATGCAGACTATCCCAGTCCTGGCCAACGTCTGACCCCATGTTTATAATGCCCAAAGTGGTATGTGTGTGTGTGTATTCTCAGCCCCTTTACAATACCCATTGAGTTCTGTCTGCCTGAGGAAAGCAAGGTTAGAGATGGCACACTTTGCCTACACTCGGGACGTTTTGCCTCAGAGCTACGAGGCATTCTGTTCACGACAAACGACACCACCTTCCGGTCATGAACCATTTCAGCTCCCCTCCCACCCCCTGGGTGATATGTCCGTCCTGGGCCGCCTCCAGTGTCACAATGACGCCACCCACAAACTGGTGGAGCAGCACCTCATATTCCACCTTGGGAGCCTACAGCCCAATGGTCTCAATGTGGACTCTACCAGTTTCAAAATCTCCCACCCCTGGCCTCACCCCGTCGCCAACCCTCCATCTCATCCCCACCTCCTTGACCTGTCCATCTTCTCTCCCACCTACCTGCTCCTCCCACCTCACTGACCGATCCACACCACTCCCACCGACCTTCCCCAACCCCACCCCTCCTCCCTCTATATATTTGAGCTTCCCTCACCCTCCCCCATTTCTGAAGAAGGGTCCTGACCTGAAACGTCAGCTTTCCTGCTCCTCTGATGCTGCCTGGCCTGCTGTGTTCCTCCAGCTCCACGCTGTGTTGTCTCTGACTCCATCAGCATCTGTGGTTCTTACTGATTGGCTACAGTGTCTAAGGCTATATTAGAAAAGCTGAACAATTCCAAGAACAGTTTATGGATGTAGTGTGTGTGCAGGGACAGACTAGAATGACTAAACAGTTTTTTGTTCCTGAGTGATCATTTCTTTAGAGACCATGTGGAATGTAAAAGATAGTGTACGAAAATTGTCTATTTTTTTAAAAGAAGCGGGGGATGTTTGGAGAAACTCATTTGTCGCTAATGTCTTGCCATAACAATATGACCCCTAATGTAGTTGGTCCCTGTTTTGAGGCATGTGAACAGTAGCCATTAAAACCTACATATAGAACACAGGGCTCAGGACTAGGTTCATTGCTTTCTGTGGCTTAAGTGTAAAAGGCATGATAACAGTTTGCAGTTGATTCAAAAACATTAGCCATGTGGTTTGTTAGTCATGAGGAAAGCAGTTGTAGAGTCGTACAGTATGGAATCAGACCCTTCGGTCCAACCAGTCCATGCAGACCATAATCCCAAACTAACCTAGTCCCACCTGCCTGCTCCTGGCCCATATCCCTCCAAACCTTTCCTGTTTGATTGGTCCCCTAGGTGGAAATGTAGCAAGTGGCATTCAAACCAGAGATGCTTGAAGTAATATATTTTGGGAGGTCAAACGAGACGAGGGAATAGACCGGGATTTCCCCAAGTGGGGTTGTGAGCTGAAATTTTGAGATTGCAATGGCCAACTTGAAAACCTGACTGACTGACAGCTTTGCTCCCATTCTAATGTCCAGACACACACCAGACCCTGTCCACCCCTCCCTCACAGGTTACTCACCCCAACAGTCACTACCTCCCCGCTCTTGGTCTCTCTCAGAAATGGTGGGACCAACTTTGGAGGGCTCTGGAATGGATATTATCAGGAAGGCCTGGGAATTACTTGATTCATAGGCCCCTGGAGATCACAGGGTAGCTGGTGAAAACATTTTCGCATACTTTTCCTCTCTTAGCCAAGCCCTCATGGGTAAGAACAGGGACAGTGTGTTAGAACTGTGTAAACCACTTGTTAAACCCTAGCCCTAGCACTGTGGACAGTGCTGGTCACTGTATTACAGGAACAATATGATCAGACAAGCAAGGGTACAGGTGGGATTTATGAGGATGTTGGTTCAAAAAAATTCTTAACAGCAGTGGAAGACTGAATGAGCTGCAGTTGTTTTTGTTGGAAAAGAGGACGCTGCGGTGAGATTTAATTGAGATGTACAAAGTTATATACAAATAGGAAGGATCCAGTTCCTTTACCAGAAAGGTCATTGACCTGGACTATGGATTTAAAAGTAATTGGTGGATGTATTGGAGGGGAGTTGAGAATTTATTTTTCACTGTAAGGGTGAGGTCTGCATATTACTTCTGTTTTAAAATAATATGCACTTGAGTTGCTGTAACTCACAGGGCTCCCAGTCAAAGTAGTGTTGGGGCAGTGAGGACCTGAGAATCCTATCCCAGCCCACATAGGTATGATGGGCTGAATGGCCTAAGTGGTAAAGCTTCTGTAATTCAAAGTGAATTTGTAGCAGTCGTTTCCCTTTTCTCTCAAATGTTGCCGTGGAAATGGTTAACCGTGGATGTTGTTTCAGTGAGTTTGTAGGCCAGCTCTGAGCAAACATGAGGGGGCGGGTGAGAGAGTGAGCCGTTTTTACTCCACTGTGTGCCCGGAGTAAACACCCCTCGTCTCCTGTGGTTTTCGGGGCTACTTTTCGGAGCAGCCTAGGACGCACCTTCTCGGTGACACAAACACACCTCTGCAGCCACGGAAAGTGGTTTTCTCAGAAGGACGCTGTTTCCAGGAGCATGATCCACAGTTGTCAACACTGGCCAAATGGATTCCTGGAGATTTCATCACATGACCATGAGCCACCATCCCCATACCTTCTTGCCAGTGGTTGATCATGTTCAGCTTCCCAGCATTCAAACTTCCCATTGGCCTATAGGACAGTTCCATTGGACGATTTCTGACCATCAGTGAAACAACCTTTTCTCCCTATGCCATCTGCAATATTTTTGGACAAACTTCTTCGAAAACCATTTTTTTTTTGCTTGATTACTCTGTAATGTTTTGTCCAGATTAATCGCAGTAGCATCCTTCAGTTTCTGAGGCGATCTTGGAGAGTCAACAACACTTGGCAGTTCTCTATGGCCCTCAGGTAGTTGATCACCTGACTAGGAGTGTGTGCCAGGGTCAAGTTGCAGAGTTCTTACAGAACAGGTATCCAAGAATCAGAGTCATGTTGGCAATGGGGTCACCACATCACCGGGAAGATCACCACCACTCGCTCCAGTTTTAGCCACCTTACTGAGGAAAAAATTCAGAGAAGACTCTCACTCAACTGGTTCCTGGGATGAAGTGGGGGCTGTCTAATGAGGGAAAGGCTGAGCAGGTCAACTCTGTCTGTTGCAGTTTTGCAACATGAGGAACATCTTGTTGAGATTAAGGCGGCACGGTGGCTCAATGGCTAATACTGCTGTCTTACAGCACCAGGGACCTGGGTTCAATTCCACCCTCGGGCAACTGTCTGTATAGAGTTTGCACGTTCTCCCTGTGTCTTCGTGGGTTTCCTCCCACTGTCCAAAGACATGCAGATTAAGGGTTAAGGTGACCGTGCTAAATTGCCTGTAGTGTCCAGGGATCTGCAGGCCCGATGGATTAGGCATGGGAATTGCAGGGATAAGGGGGTGAGTGGTGGGTCTGGGTGGGATGCTGAGAGGATATTTCTTCTTTGGTGGGAGTGCCTAAATACAGGGGACATGGTTTAAAAAGTAGTGGCTACTATTATCTTCCCTGTGAATGTTGTTTAACTGGAAATTCTCTTTTCCTGGAAGCAGTGGAGGTGGGTTTGTTGAATATATTCAAGGCTGGATTAGACAGATTGATCAGTGGGGTGAGGTCAAAGGTCAGATGGCCAAGTTGGGACTACAGCCGGTCAGCCGTGATGCTATATTCAGGGCCTTGAGGTTTGTGGGAGGTGATCTCTGGTAGACATAAACCAATAGCCATCAAACGTCAATTGAACGATGGCACCCCCTGCTATGTGGATGGTACAGAGACCAGATGAGTCCAGGCCATTGGCTGTGGCTCTTTAATATTGGTATCTTAGCCCCTACAGAAGAGACAAGCAACGTAGGTCGCTAGTTCCATAAGACTTGGACCTCAGGACGAATTGGCCCTTTTTGGAGGATGTGGGAAATAGGAGGAGGCAGCGTTCCCTCGAAGCTGGGCAGGTACACGCATGTGCAGCTGCTCCAGTGTTCCACACACGCCAATTGGTGCTGGCACACCGATCGTGGTGTTGCCTTCTGGTTCTAGAAGTTTCTGCCTTGCACAGGCCTCAGAAGCCTGCACATCAGATAAGAAAGTTGAGGGAGTGGTTGGAGCAGGAGTTGGCCATTCGCTCCTTCGAACCTGCTGTGCCATAGCCATCACAACTGATGGTCCACTTCCCCACCATTTTCCTGCACTCGCCCACGTATTCCTGGATATCTCTCATATCTAGAAATGCATCGATCCATGACTTGAATGTACTCAGTCAATGAGTCTCCACCTCCCTCTGGTGTTGAGAATGACAAAAATTTACCATCCTCTGGCTGGAGAAGTTCTTCTTCGTCCTAATCCTAGACTGGCCAAGGTCTTTTCTCCAGGGTAGGGAGCCCAAAACTAGGGGGCATAGGTTTAAGGTGAGAGGGGAAAGATTTAAAAGGGACCTGAGAGGTAACATTTTCATGCAGAGGGTGGTCTATGTATGGAACACCAGAGGAAGTGATGAGAGGCTGGTACAATTAAAAGACATCTGCATGGTACATGTACATGTAATTTGTGTGTGGCACGGTGGCTCAGTGGCTAGCACTGTTGCCACACAGCACTAGAGACCCAGGTTCGATTCCACCCTCGGACTGTCTGTGTGGAGTTTGCACATTCCCCCCATGTCTGCGTGGGTTTCCTCCGGGTGCTCCAGTTTCCACCCACAATCCAAAGGTGTGCAAGCTAGGTGAATTGGCCATGTTAAATTGCCCGTAGTGTTCAGGGATGTGTAGATTGGGTGGGTTATAGAGGGATGGGTCTGGGTAGGATGCTTCAAGGATCAGTGTGGACTTGTTGGGCCGAAGGGCCTCTTTCCACACGGTAGGGATTCTGTGGATATTTAGGAAGGGCTTGGAGGGACATGGGCTAAATGCTGGCAAATGGTCAGATATCCCTGCCTCTTCGACCTGTCTGTTTCCTCTCCACCTATCTTCTCCTCTATCCATCTTCTATCCGCCTCCCCCTCTCTCCCTATTTATTTCAGAACCCCCTTCCCCTCCCCCATTTCTGATGAAGGGCCTAGGCCCAAAACGTCAGCTTTTCTGCTCCTATGATGCTGCTTGGCCTGCTGTGTTCATCCAGCTCTGCACCTTGTTGTCTCGGATTCTCCAGCATCTGCAGTTCCTATTATCTCGGATATCCGTTGGGCATGGATGAGTTGGACCGAAGGGTCTGTTTCCATGCTCTATGAGTCTATGGCCTGCCCCTTTAATACTGAAAATCTGTTCCTATGCAAGGGATAGCAACCTTCCTGCATCAGGCCAATGTGTCCTTTTTATTAAGAATTTTGCCAGTTTCGCTAAGACCAACTCTATTCATCTGAACTCTAATTATAGGACGTCTAGAGAATATAGAAAGGGCAAGATACTGGTTTCCACTGGCGAGAGGCTAGGACCATGTGCTGAGCGAGTGTAGAGAACTGATGTCAAGTCTAGATCCAGGATCTGAAGGGTTAATATGTTAGTGCAGCTGGCACATGTTCAATCATTTGTCTCCCATGTACAACAGCATTCCCCTCTCACACGGGCTGCGATCCGATCCACTTATGTCATTCGGGAATTAATTAATTTATTTTTAATCCAGGTCTTGGAGCAAGACCTGATGGAGGAGCTACCTGCAGTAGCACAATCTTGGTTATTTGTCACCAAGCTCAGGCAGAGTCTCGCTGGTGAAAAGTCAGATAATCGATTTATAATAGCGTTAATTACAGTTATCTAGCTTTCTTTGTTTTCCCATTTCTTTTGGAGTTAACTTGGCAAGAATGTGGCTGGACCGGTTTAACGTTTCCTTTCTCGGCCTGTTCTCAGGCTTTGCGCCAAACTTCAACAGTAACTAACAAAATCAGCCTGAGTCTGGAGCTAAAACAATTACAGTGTAGTCATTAATGGAGTTGAGATGGAAGGTTTTATTGTTTAAAACAATTCCTGCTCCTCCGTGAGGCTGTAGCAATGTTACAATTTTGGAGCTTTTTAAACTTTTTTTTAAAGTCGATTTAGTTTTCCTTGTTATTGCTAAGGGATTCTGCAGCAACAGAGGTCCTGCCCTGCTAACTGTACTTCTAGCACAAAAATGTGTGGTGGCAAGGTTTGCATAAGGTTTTCTTTCCCCTCCTAGTGAAGGCCAGACTGAGCTTAATGCACCTTCTCTCGTGCAGATGGCTCTGTTTGTCAACATGTACACAATTAGCTCACTACGTGTTCTGCTGTCATCGTGCACAGGGTTAATGGCCGAACGCTGTTCCATAAGCCTCGGCAACACCTTGGCAACGCCTCGCGCTACAGACTCTTTGCCCTCAGGATGACGTTTCTGTGGCTCATTACTCAGATTGGTTGCACCCTGTCAGCGCTGTTGATCTGGTTAAGGAGATTACTCAAGACTGTGTTAACTGTTGGGCAATGTTCTCTTGTATACCAGAGGTGAGACTCGACATCCCTGTTAGAGCCATGGCAGCTCCACCAAAAAATAAAACCGGTTCACTTCGGGACACCCATCAAAAGGCCAATGGGAATCGGTGTGGTAAACCATTATTTGTTACTGTATTACCTGTCTAGCCTGAAGATCAAGGCCTCCCTTGTGTAACATTTACCTGTGAAATGTGACCAGACACTATCTAAATGGAGGTCATCTCTGTCTGGGTTACTAGGCAACCAAACCACTTCATCTGTCTGCCAGAATGGTTGAGTCCTTTCATGTGTGAAACGCATGACGCAGTAAGCAGTATATTGTGTAGGCCTGAAGCACGCAGCCCAGAAAAACGGCCAGTTTTGTCTCTAACCCATTCTCAGTTGTCGGAGCAGGGTGTCAGACATTGCAATTTTCCTCTGCCTGGGCCTCTGGGGAGTCAGTGTTCCTGCTCCAGTGATCATTAGCGTTGGGAATGAGCATGGGATTGGATGCCACTATGGTATCCCCCATGTTGTCAACATCGCCAGCTGCGTACCTGCTACCAAAGCTTGGGCAGTGCGCAGGGGGCGCTTACTCCCAGTGAGAGAGGGAGTGAGGCAGGAAAAGGGTGATCATTTTGGGTCAGAGTGTGTCGGTTTGTGTGCTGCACACGTCGATAAATAGCCAGCTAACAGACCCCCAGAATTCCCCTTCCCCGTAGATCCCATTCAGAGAGGTTTCTGTTCCATGTTCATCCACCACCATTGAACATGGCAGTCGGGTTTAATCAGGCTGCTTCACTGCAGTCTACAGAGCAAGGTTCGGGGAGAGTGGATAAGGGAGATTGTCAGAGACACTAAATGCTTGTACAGAGCTGTGGAACAGTGCCATGGTGCAGATTAGCTTTGAAGTTGGGCCCATGTCCTTATAAAGAAATCTTCACAATAAAACTCTCGTGCCGCTTCATCCCCTACAATCCGGGGAACATGGATAATCATATTTTATCAAGTAACACTAGAGTATTCCCAATTACTTTTTATGCAAGAATCTTTGATCACCTTTCGATTCTTTGATGAACAGAAAGAATCGGCTTTATTTTAAATATGAGAGATGCTGCCATCCTCTGGCCAAGCTGAGCGTTTTGCTGCACTTTCCAACCAAATCTGTTTGTCTCATCCCAGAGATCTTTTGTTTCTTGATCACTGCAGTGAGCCTTTGGCACCAATGTTTCTGTTTTATTCATCGCTAGAATGTAAACGCTGTTAGCGAGGCTGGCATTTACGGCCTGAACCCTGTTTAACTTTGAGAAAGTGCTGGTGGTAATGAACCTCCCTCCTGGACAGTTTAGTCCTATAATACAGCACACTGTGACAACTCAGAGGATTGGCAAGGGACTGGAGTCACATGTAGGCCAGATTGGGTAAAGAGAGTGGGTCCCCCGTCCCAAGGAACATTCACCCCTTCAGCTTTGTGTTCACTGTTACTGAGGGCATAGTTTTGATTTTGCTTTTATTCACTTGTGGCACATAGGTGTTGTTGGCTGGGCCCAGCATTTATTGCCTGTCCCTAGTTGCCCTTGAGAAGGTGGTGGTGAGCTGCCTTCTTGAAACCGCTGTGGTCCACTTGCTGTGGATTGACCCACAGTGCCATTAGGGAGGGAATTCCAGGATTCTGACCAGCGACAGTGAAGGAACGGCGATATATTTCCAAGTCAGGATGGTGAGTGACTTGGAGGGGAACTTGAAGATGGTGGTGTTCCCATATATCTGCTCCCCTTGTCCTTCTAGGTGAAAGTGGTCCTGGTTTAGGAAGGTGCTGTCTGAGGTGCACATTGTAGATCATAGCAGCACTGTGTACTGAGCATCAGTGGTGGAGGGAGTAGACACTTGTGGATGTGGTGCCATTCAAGTGGGCTGCTTTGTCCTGGATGTTATCGAGTTTCTTGTGTTGTTGGGGCTGCATCCATCAAGGCAAGTGGGGAGTATTCCATCACACTCGTGACTTATGCCTCGTAGATGGTGGAGAGGCTTTGGGGAGTCAGGAGGTGAGTTACTCGCTGCAGTATTCCCAGCTTCTGACCTGCTCTTGTAGTCATTGTATGAAGCGAGAATCTGCCGGTATAAGCGGGATTTTGATTCCCAAACTGGGATTTGAAGTTCTCCGATTTCCTCACCCAGATTTCTGGGTCAGCGAGCCAGCGACCACTGCATTACCCATACTTATATGGCTCTTCCTGGAAGTATGATGCGTGCCTGATTTGGGCAGAACGTTTGGGAGCAAGTCATTGTTGGTAACTCCAGCAACACTCCCTCACTGGGAGAACAAAGAACAAAACAAAAAACAAAGAAAATTACAGCACAGGAACAGGCCCTTCGGCCCTCCAAGCCTGTGCCGATCCAGATCCTCTATCTAAACCTGTCGCCTATTTTCCAAGGATCTGTATCCCACTGCTCCCTGCCCATTCATGTATCTGTCCAGATACATCTTAAATGATGCTATCGTGCCCGCCTCTACCACCTCCGCTGGCAACGCGTTCCAGGCACCCACCACCCTCTGCGTAAAGAACTTTCCACGCATATCTCCCTTAAACTTTTCCCCTCTCACCTTGAAATCGTGACCCCTAGTAATTGAGTCCCCCACTCTGGGGGAAAAAGCTTCTTGCTATCCACCCTGTCTATACCCCTCATGATTTTGTAGACCTCAATCAGGTCCCCCCTCAACCTCTGTCTTTCTAATGTAAATAATCCTAATCTACTCAACTTCTGTTCATAGCTAGCGCCCTCCATACCAGGCAACATCCTGGTGAACCTCCTCTGCACCCTCTCCAAAGCATCCACAGAAGAAACCTTGCTAAAATTGACAAAGCAGTCTCCTCGGATGGAGAATCCAATTGTGGCTGATGGCCAAAGCTTAGAACAGTACAGCACGGGACAGGTCCTTTGGCCCCCAGTGTTGTTGCCAAATTAAAGTAATCTCTTCTACCTGCCTATGGTCCGTATGCCTCCATCACTTGCATGTTAACGTGCTTATTTAAAAGCCCCTTAAACGCCCCTATTGTATTTGTTCCCCCCTCCCCCCTCTCTCCCCAACCCTTGAAGTGTGTTCCAGGCTCCTACCACACTCTGTTTAAAAAAAAAACTTGCCCCTCACATCTCCTTTAAACTTTCCCCCTCCCACCTTAAAAGCATACCATCTTGTATTAGACATTTCAACTGGGTGGAGGGGGGGCCGGTGAGGTGGTTTGGATTCTGTCTGTCAAAATTTGCATTGCACTGTTTGAGTACCTGGCATTTGTGTTCTGATGTTGTAGATTCTTTGGTTCTCTCCTGGATTTATTTTCTTTTTGAGTGGGGTAGAAATGTTTTGGATCTGGCCCACATCCCCCACACAACCACTGCCAACCACCCCCCTTCCCACCAAACAAACCCGTGCTCCAAGCCACTCCAAAATTTTGCCCACCCCGACTTGTTAGAATGTCATTGTGCCGATGTGGGAGGGGCTGTTGGAGAAATGGTAAACCACGCTGATTACAGATTAAACCCCCCCCCCCCCGCCTATAGGCAGGGCTCATGTCTATCTCCACAACAGCACATGAGTCATTGGAATAAGGTTAGAGATGAGACAAAGCGTCTTCCAAATCATGGAAATTGTGACGTATGCTGTAAGCCCTCACACCGACTGTCTGCTTTATATAAATGGAGCATCTTGCACAAATTGCAGTAAGGAGTATGAAGCACTAATAAAGCTCCGTGACTATTATTACCATGCAGGTGGTCAATGTCCCTCAACAGCAGAGAGTTGATGGTGAGGAGGCCCCCTGTTTCGTTGGGCCTGAGGAATGAACGGTAAACTGAACCCAGCCCTTCTCTTCCTATAGTCCCTGCATCGTGCTAATCCACCTAACACTAGAAAGACCAAATGTCTCCCATTAACCATTTGGAGAAACCGACCCACTGTATTTAACAGGAACTGGAGGAGGCCATTCAGATCCTTGAATGTGTGCTATCATTTCATCAGGTCATGGCTGATTGTAACCTCCTCACCGTTACCCTGCCTTACTCCCCGATCCGTATCCAACAGGCATTCAGTCTCATCCATGAAATTCCAACAATCCTCCACCATCTGCAGCCTACTGTGGGGCACAATTCCACACTTCCCTTTATCCTTTGTGAAGCGATACATCCTGCTTTCAAGACAGCGGCACGGTGGCTCAGTGGTTAGCACTGCTGCCTCACAGCACCAGGGACCCGGGTTCGATTCCACCTGCGGGCAACTGTCTGTGTGGAGTTTGCACATTCTCCCTGTGTCTGCGTGGGTTTCCTCCCACAGCCTAAAGATGTGCAACTAAGGTGGATTGGCCGTGGGAAATTGCCCCATGACGTGCAGGCTGGGTGGATTAGCCATAGCAAATGCAGAGATAGGGTACGGGGGTAGGTCTGGGTGGAATGCTGTTCGGAGGTTTTGTGAGGACTCGATGGGCTGAATGGCCTGCTTCCATGCTGCAGGGATTCGATGATTCAATGATTGAACAAGAAGGTGGTGCATTAAACAGAATTTGACACAGAGCCACAGGAGGAGATACTTGGACAGAGGATCCTCCAAGAGGGAGGTTTTGAGGAGCATTTTAAAGGGAGATGGGAAGTGGAGGCAGTGAATCCCATGGACATTATGGGGCCTTTGAAAAGAAGGATGTGAATTTTAAAATAGTGGATGTGTATACCTCAGGCTTTCATTCTTAGATTGAAACAGAACCTCTGAACTGTCCTGAGATAGTGGGAACTGCCGATGCTGGAGAATCTGAGATAACAAGGTGTAGAGCTGGATGAACACAGCAGGCCAAGCAGCATCAGAGGAGCGGGCAAGCTGACGTTTCGGGCCTACACCCTTCTTCAGAAAAATGAAGAAGGGTCCAGACCCGAAACGTCAGTTTCCTGCTCCTATGATGCTGCTTGGCCTGCTGTGTTCATCCAGCTCTACACCTTGTTATCTCTGAACTGTCCTGCCCTCTCTGAGATTCCGACACACTTGCATCATATTAAGAACATAGAACAGTATAGGCCCTTCAGCCCACGATGTTGTGCTGACCTATTATCCTATATTCCCTCCTTTAATTTTTTTGGGTCTGTTCAGTTATGTTTTTTACCCCTTCCTTCATCCTTTTACAATTGTCATGTTTTTTTTTCTTATTTCAGTGATAGAACGTTTTCAACAAACGGTAACTTTTCTTTCTCGCTTTGTGTAGTTGAGTTGGTATGAGATTCCTTTCTGACCGAGAGTGGAAGCCATCGTCAACGACATCTCAAGTTTACAGTCATTTTTTTTCTGCAAACTCTGCAGTGTGGGCCCGATCGAAACCAGCTGCCCCATTCTCCCCGAGAGAAATTCTCCATGACCAACATGGTAGTTAGCTCTTAATAGGGAACACAGCTCAGTCTCGAACTGATGACGCAGAAGACACTATTGGTTTTCCTCCTGAGTTGGGCACTGGGGGATTTATCTAGTTTTATAGCTGTTGTCCACATTCATGATACCAGTTCCACCCTCATCCCAAACTGGCAGTGGTTTTGCTGGAATGCAGCAGTGTTTTGTGGAGGAAGATCCGAGCATCCCCGATCTAACAGAGATGCTGCTTTTCGGAGTGCAGTTGTGAGACGGGGCAGGGGCCAAAGTGTGGTTTGATTCCAAACCCATGTGGTTTGAATAAAGCCGGGCTTTGTCATGTTTGAACGCTGATTTTTGTTTAGTATCTGTGGTGAAATGGAAACCCGGAACGGATCCGAGGTTTGCTGTTCCCTGTCTCGCTGCTGAGCTGAAGCAGGGGAGGCGATGATGATAATCTTGTTTCTCGGCTTGCCTCAGGAAGCCGTGTGTTGATTGCCTGCAAGCTCACCCTTGGTTGGCACAGAGTCCAATTGGTGCAAATCGGTAACTTTGGCGAGGAGACTTTTAGTGAGCATTTCAACTGGAAGAAATCCACGCAGACAACCGACACCTACCGTTAGAGCCAGGGGCAGTGGACTGGGTTAAAATATCTGCAGTTACAATATTATTTTTAAAAAATATATTTTTTAAAGAGGATATCAGGGATGGGCAACAAATGCTGGCCCAGAGAGCAATGGCAGCATCCCATGAGTGAGATTTTTTTTTGAAAAAAACAAAGGGACGGGGAATAAAAAGGTTTGCTTCGTAAGGTGACAGCCTGTCGTGGTACTGTTGCCCGACTGTTAATGCAGAGACACCAGTCATGTTCTGGGGACCTGGGTTTGAATCCTGCTATGGCAGATGGTAGAATTTAAATCCAATAAAAATAATCTGGAGTTGAGAGTCAAATGATGACTGTGAATCCATTGTCAATTGTTGAGAAAAACCCACCTGATTCACTGATGTCCTTTCAGGAAAGGAAATGGTCATCCTTACCTGGTCTGGCCTACGTATGACTCCATACCTACAGCAATGTGTTTGACTTTTGACTGCCCTCTGGGCACTTAGGGATGCGCAGCATCCCAACCAGTGAAGCGCACATTCCATAAATGAATAAAAAAAACGTGAATTGGATTTCCTCACTAGGAAGAGCTTTGCTGAGCATGTTAATGGGCAGGACAGGGTCAATGCCAGATATTCAGGATCGATAGTGAATTTGGTTTCTGCTTTTAGTGGCCTCTAAGGCCCCTTTTCCTATCAGTTGCCCCTGTGCTGGTGACTTGGTGAATCTTGGTCCAATTTTAAAATACTCATCCAGGTTTTCAGATTCTGTCGCAAGCTCACCCTTTCAGTTTCAGTAAATACTTCCTGCTCTGCAAGCCCTCCAGAATGTGTTTGTCCAAAATCTGCCACCTTGTTCTACCTCTTTCACCAAAGATAAACACTTTGTTGTTTAATAACATTCCCAGTGAAGTAAAGCTCCATTTTAAAAAGTGCTAAAAATGCAAGTTGTTGCTGGTCCTATTTAGTGGTCACTTTGGGAATTAAGCCAGCCTGACAATAGAATTGGCTGCACCTCAGGTTACAGCAGCTTATCTGTTTCTGCTGAAGTCCAGTATGGAATCCCTACAGTGCAGGACAAGGCCACTCAGCACATTTGAGTCTGCACTGACCCTCTGAAGAGCATCCCACCCAGACCCAGAACCGACTCCATCCCTGTAACCCTGTATTCCCCATGGCTAACCCAGGTAGCCAGCACATCCCTGAACGCTACATGCGATTTAGCATGGCCAATCCACCTCACCTGCACGTCTTTGGACTGTGGGAGGAAACCAGAGCACCTGGAGGAAACCCACACAGACACAGGGAGAATGTGCAAACTCCACGCAGGCAGTCGCCCAAGGGTGGAATCAAACCCGGGTCCCTGGTGCTGTGAGGCAGCAGTGCTAACCACTGAGTCACCATGCTGCTTATCTCTGATGCCTCAAGGATGGACAGATCTGTGAAGTGTTTGGATTGGTTGTATATTGGATTTACCTTTCAGTAGTTATAGAAGTTTTAATGCTCTCTTTCACATTCTTTTCACTGTTTTGCCCCTTCTCCAAAGGGAGCAGATGCTTGGTTTAAAGATTGCCATCTGCTGGCTGAACCTCACATACAGATTTCCCCCTGCTCAAGACCCAACACGCCGTGGGTAACGGTGTGGTTCACACATCTCAGCAATCTACATCTAACAGCTCAGACTTTGGGCAGGTATCAATAGGACCTACACTGGCCTCTAGTGGTGAGTTCCTTGGCCTACACATTCAGATTTCTCTGCAATGGTTCCTACCTTGTGAGCAATGGCAGTGATGGTTAGATTGCCTGAATGCTCAAAGATCTCCCCAAGCCCACGCTACTGCGTGTTTCCACAGGGTTTTCCAAGCCTGGCTGATAGAAATACAGAGCGCAGCGTCTCTCTCCATTGAGCCAGAGTTGAGGGGACATGAGACGCGCCCTCTTTCCCTGGTACTTAGCTGCTGTATGGTATTATTTAAAAGTCTAATCTTTGAGTAATGGGGAATGGGTGAGGTGAGGATGTAGATATTCAGGTCAGAGGTAGTTGGGTCCAATCAGGCCAGATTTGGTGAGCGAGCTGACCAGGG
>NC_063356.1:38734199-38779956 GCF_021869965.1 Rhincodon typus | reverse complement strand
TTTCTGAAGAAGGGTCTAGGCCCAAAACGTCAGCCTTCCTGCTCCTCTGATGCTGCTTGACCTGCTGTGTTCATCCAGCTCTACACCTTGTTATCTTAGATTCTCCAGCATCTGCAGTTCCTACTATCTCTGTGACTGGTGCTTGCTTTGTAGAAACTTCATCTTCAGATGTCTGAATGGACAATGCTTCTACCCTCCCGAACCATTAAAGCCTTGGTACAAGTGACCGCATTATCTGCTTCCTCTTTGCTTTCCTTCGTTTGGATACCTGTCTGCTCGTGTGTATTTGTTCTCTCTTAGTATGGTCCCGTATGTGGATTCCTTATGTGACACCTCAAGGAATGGCTTTTGCTGACAACATTTGCCAGTACTGAATGCAATTTATTGGCAGGGGTGGTTCACCAAGGAGATTTCACTGGTGCCTCTCTCCCTTCCCGCTGTGGACCAGATCAGGGACCTCGAATGTCAGGCACTCACTCACTTAGCGCAAATTGCCTCTGGAGGTTTTGAGTCTCCCGTGTGCTCTTATGGGGTGGTCAAAGGAGGTGCTTCAAAGACACTGAGAAGCTTGCCCATGATCCCTGCACCTAACCGTGAACGATAAAAGGGACATGGCCTCCGTTGAAAACGAGCACTTGCCAGAAGCCAAAAGAGAATCTCGAAGAAAGGAAATCCTAAGGCAGCAACTCATCACCTGTGGAATGCCAGTTTTATTTGCCTTAGGAGCTGTAGATCAGCAGTCACCTACATGCTCTTGGGAACCCAACCAAACATCCCAGAGGATAAAGGTGTGGTCACCTTCATCGAGTCATAGTCATACCACATGGATGTAAAAGAAGATGGAATCAGCAATGCTATTTTTAGATTTCACCCTTGGGATGTAGGTGTTGGTGACAAAGCCAGTGATTGGTTGCTCCTGGGGAGGAGTTGGCGTGCCTTCTTACTGAATCTTGTGTACGGCCCCACAGTGATGTTGGGAAGTTCTGGGATGTTGACTCAGTGACGATGAAGCAATGGCGTGATATACATCCACGATATCTGTTGGGTTGCACGCCATCCTGAAACAGACATGCATTGCCTATTGTTCCTTATATTTGGGGCCCTCCAGATCTTGGAGCATTTTTTTTTAAACAATGATTCAGGAAGTGAATCCCCTGTTGCAAGGGTGGGAATAAGCCAGGCCTTGCCAATCTAACCTACACCTTCAGCTCATTTTTTAAAAGCTCCCTTTTTATAATTGAGAAACCGAAAGGGAAGGACCAGATGTGAGAGAGAGAAGACCAGTGTAATTATAAAGTAGAGAAGGGTTTTTAAGACTATTGATGTACAGAAAGAATGGTTACCTATTTACCAAAGTGAACCAAGAAATGCCAGATTAGTAGATTTGACAATTTTGTGGGTTAAAATTTACGAATGATAAAATCACAGACCATGTGTATAACAGTAAAATCATGAAAGATAACATGTTCATGAAGGGAGGTGATGCCAATCTAATGGGTGTCCCAGCGAAGCTTGACCTGGGCAAGGCAACGAATGTGACGCACAGTCAGATTCGTTAGGACCTTGGAAGACTTTTCTCTAGAAATATTGGAGACCAAGAAGAAAATAGAAATGTTGCAGTGGGATCCTCGTTGGTTTCCACAAAAATGAGTTTGGCAACTGCCAGAATTAGTGGCACGAGGTTGTCAAAGGAAGGGACGGAAACCGGAACTTGGTGGATCGGTTTGCGATTCCTCTTGTGATTTCTTTGTTGATTATTTATCGAGATAATAAACAGTCGGGAATCTGAAAGCGCAATGACTGACTGTACAGATGATACAAAACATATTGTATGTTTTAGAGAACCTGATTGGCAATAAATTGAAGATATCACCATGCTGCTCCACGGTTGTGAGTGACTGGAATTGTGATGTTTGCTACTCCAGAACTGAGCTGAAATAGTGAACTAATCATACCATTTTTGAAATCATTCACGCAGCTACGTTTAGAATACTGTATACCGTTCTGGTCACCAGGATCCATAGCATATATTAAAAAGCAAAAAACTACAGATGTTTGAAACCTGAAATGAAATCCCAGAATACTGGAGAAACTCAGCAGGTCTGGAAGTATCTGTGGAGAGAGAAACAGAGTGGAGTCCAGGCCAACTCCTATTCAGAACTGAAGAAGAATCATGTTGGACTCAGTGTTAACTCTGTGTTCCTCTCCATAGATGTGGCCAGACCTATTCAGTCCTTCCAGCAATTTCTGAGTGTTAAAAAAAGATTCTAGTCACTAAGACAGTGAAGAGTAACCAGAATAATCGAAGGCTGAGAGGGAGGAATTACAAGGGTTACATGTATTTCTGCTATAATGTGTGTTTCATTGACATGAATGAGCTGTAATGTGATTGATGAAGAGTGGATGCTGTTTGGGTAATACCACTTTTCTCCTGTACAGTATAGCAATTTCCTATAGCGTGAGGTCACACAAGAGCACAACTATTGTGTTATAGGAGAACTACCTGTAGTTTTATAAATTGGGCGGGTTTCCCACTAGAAAGACAAAGGTTGGGAAATGATGTTGATATTTAGGGTTCTAGAGTCATAGCTTCCCTACAGTGTGGAAGCAGGCCATTCAGTCCATCAACCACACCGACCCTCTGAGCATCCCACCCAAACCCACCCCGACTCCACCATCCCTGCATTAGCTAACGCACTCGGCCTGCACATTGGCCAATCCACCTAACCGGCACACCTTTGGACTGTGGGCGAAAACCAGAGCACCTGGCAGAAACCCACGCAGACGCGGGGAGAATGTGCAAACTCCACACAGACAGTCACCCGAGGCTGGAATTGAACTCAGGTCCCTGGCACTGTGAAGCAGCAGTGCTAACCGCTGAGCCCTGAAGGAATTAATTTCATCCTGTCCAGTACACGGTGTAACACAGCCTAGTGGAAACCTTCGTCAAGTTGTCAATCCACCTCAGGAGATGATGGGAGCAGAGAGTATTCACTCATTCAAATACAAATTCCATTTCCCTCAGAATGTTACATTTTGGGTACATGATTCGAGTAATGATATGTCAAATGTAACATGTTTTGAAGGAAGATTTGAACCTATTGTTCCAAAGATGCTCCACTATTGGGGTTTTCTTCGTGCTGCTTTAGGGACTAATTGATAATTTGATTATCAGTTAATCAACAATTAATTAATCAACAATTTCCTTATCAATGTCTCTCAAAACTGCCAGGATGGACTTTTATTTTTAGTTCCACAACAATTTCCCTTGTCCCACTAATGGAAGAGGGCATGGCTTTGAGACTGGGGACGTGTCTAAATTTAAATGCAGAATATTGGGAAGCAGTGAGTTGTAGATAAGATCAGGATAGACAGGACAGACTAGCACCCGTGTTATTCTTTTACAGCCCCAAGAGAAGATCAATTTTATTTGAGAGGGCAGAGAGCTGGGTGTTAAGGTTAGAGAGTATTGGTATAGGACCTTCCGAGCCTGTTTTTAATTAGCAGCGATGTACGAGAGATGACAAGAATGTGGCTCCTGACACACATTGTCAGGTTGGGGTTAATTGTGGGCTTATTTTTCGACACAGGAGGAATTTGAAAATGGTTGTGTGTGAACGTGGAATTTGATGAGCAATCACAAGTGCGCACATTCCAGAAACTGTAACCCTGTATTGACAAGATTCACTTTCCAGCCTCTCTGAAGTTTGCCCGTGCGCTCTCTGTGGATGGTGGATCTGACTGAAACTTTACTGTACACCGTGAATCCCATTCCAACTGTCAGACGGCCCCCTACAAGGGGGAGATGATGACCATGTTGATGAGGAAATAGGTCATAAGAACCTTGACAAGACAGACCATTTCCAGTAATCATTACAATCCATCCCTAGTCAGATGTCTTAACTCCGAACAGATGGAAGCTTAAACTCTGAACTTTTCTGGCCTCGTTTGGTGCTTTTTTTTTTGCCAATAGGCACGTTTACAGACCATTCCACCCTGTAGACAAGTGACAGGGTTGACTTTGTTTGTTCTGCTGATGATTCCTTTGCATCATGTTTGAATCACGGTTCCGTGGCTGCACACTCACCTCTGAGTCAGAGGGTTGTGGTTCCAAGTCCCATTCCAGGGACCTGAATGCAAAAATCTAGGCTGTTGTTTCATTGCCGTTCTGATGGAAGTGATACCTTTTTAGATGGTATGTTAAACTGAGCGTTAACTCTGCCGTGGGGTTAATTTGAAGGAGCATAGCATAGTCCAGGCCAGAACTTTGCTAATATCTATGCATCAACTAAACATGAAACAGATGATCTGCTCATTTAGCTTTGTCTTGTTTTGGCACTTAGCAGTGTAGCTGGCAGTAGCTTGTTTCACTACCCTACATTACAACACTGAATATGCCGCTCAGGTACGTTATTAGCTGCAGAGAGCTAATGAGGTTGTGAAAAGTGCTCCATAAGTCCAAATTCATTTTCTTCATTCACGTTCCGAAGTATGGTGGTTTGGTAACTTTTTCCCTCATGCAACATTGATCTTTCATCTCACTCCGTGGTTTATGGGGTCTTGCCATTTGTAAAATGGCCGCCATACTTGTTGACAATCCCGTCACTTCAAAGTTGATGGTGTGGCAAGCAGTTTTCAGAGTCTCTGAGGGGACTTGTTAAAAATGCTGTATTAATGCAAGCCTTTCATTTACCATATTGGTAGTAACTGGATGATAACAAACCACGTACCCTCAACACTGTGCTGAGCCAATCCTTACTACACCGCTGTTATTTACATTTCAAGCCCTTTGGTTTTCCTCAAGATGTACAAATCTGGTTTTTTGGCCTCTGTGTCCACCAGCTGAACACGTTCAGGCATATAATGTTTTTTGTGCCTGTTGGAGGGATCAGTCAAGAGTGTGCATGTGAGGTTGGGACCACAGGAGCCTGTGGTTCATCTCACACCCACTTTGTTGCCCCAGCCTGCCTTAGGATGAGATTTTTCAAAATAAATAAATAAATAAATCGGCCTGGTGCCTTCCAAATGCACAAACTACAAAGCCAACTGCAAACATGGCATGGTACACAGTGGACAGTGGACAGATCTGTGGGTTGTGTTACCTCGTTCCTCCTCAATCTGCTCCATTGCAGAGCATGGCTCACGTGTTAATGGATACTTAATGTTTGATGTCTTGAGTCTGCACACCAGGCAGCCAATCACCTCAGTGCCAGAGATCCGTGGCTTCAGACACCACTCCAAAACTTACAACAGTTTTGCGTACTTTTTTTTTCCATGTACTCTTACATATAGGCAAGAGTGGCTGCCAATTTGGACACAGCAAGATCCCACAAATAGCAAACAGGAGAAATGATCAGAAAGTCCCTGGAATCCCGCCTGTCAGCCCCTCCAGACTTACCGTGGACTGGGTTTTTAAAGACTGTGAGCCCGTTGTTTTAATGTTTGTAACTGCGCAACTTGTAACTTATATTCTGCTTACGTGGCCCATGTGGCAAATCACAAAGACCAAATCTCAACCGTGTAGCAGTAAAGCTGCTTCCAAAAACACACGTTAGTCAACTGGCCATTGAGTCATAGAATCATTACAATGTGGAAGCAGGCCATTCGGCCCATCAATCCACATCACCCCTCTGAAGAACATCCTACCCATACCCACCTGTCTACCCTGTCCCTGTAACCCTGCATTTCCCATGGTTAATCCACCTAGCCTGCACATCCCTGGACACTATGGGAAAATTTATCATGGCCAACCCACCTAAGTTGCACATCTTTGGACTGTGGGAGGAAACCAGAGCACCCAGAGGAAACCTGCATGGACACGGGGAGAATGTGCAAACTCCGCGCAGACAGTTGCCCGAGGCTGGAATCAAACCGGATCCTTGATGTTGAGGTAGCAGTGCTAACCACTGTGTCACCATGTTGCCATCGGTAGTTACCAATCGTCATGTTAGGGATATTGTACGCAAGAAGAGACCAGCGGACCATCAAGCCCATGTTGGTTCTTGATAGACCACTCCAGTTAGTCCCATTCCCCGATAAGTTTATTTCTGTCTAGTGCATATGCAATTTTCTTTTGAAGTCATTGATCATCTCTACAATAGATGGTAAGCTCCAGGACCCAACCGCTCACTGTTTAAAATTTGCTGTTACCCCAGTATCTTTTGGCCTAAACTTCATATTTGTGTGGCATAGTTATTGTAACATCTGCTAAAGGGTCTACATTATGTAAAGCTGTTATAATTTTGTACCTCTATCCAATCTTTTTTCTTTCAAATCTTCTTTTGCTACAAGGTTAACACACCCAACTTCTCCAACCTACGTTTTGTAGTTAACATCCCTCATCCCTGAAATCATTCTGGAAAATCTTTTCGTGAGCTGTCTCTTGGGGACAAAGGATAACTTTCTTCCTGTTCAGGGTTGTGGGTCCTGAGCTGACTAAGCACTCTGACATTATCTCAACGGTCCAATGCTAGGTCGAAATGCCCTGCTGCAGCTGAGTTAGGGTTTTTGATGAGGCTGGTGATGGGACTTTCAGGTTTACACACGTTACTCCCAGCTGTTTGAGCCTCCAACTGAGTGTGTTGGAGATACTCAGAATGGTTGACATGTTTGCAGTTGGTTCCTCTCCATTTTGGGAAGTCTTAGGCAAGACATTCCCATGAAAATAATGTTCAAAATCTCTTCTAACCTTCACAAAGACTCTCACACCATTCTTAAAGATACTGTTTGCTAATTTGACCTCGTGTTTCCAAAAGATCACTCTCTAATTTCCTCCTCCTGACTGAAGATCAGAGGAGACCTGGTGGAAATTCATGGGTATTCCGTACATAATCCAGTTACTTGATTAACAATGACTTCACTAGTTCCTTTGAATACATTATCTCCATCTTTTAGTGTCTTGCTCCTTAAAAAGATGTGAATACTCTTGTATTGACAACAACTTAAATGCGCATTGAAGAAAGGGAAGAGATTTTGGTGGGGGTGACTGAAAACTTGTTTCAAGAAATGGATTTTAAGGATGGTCTTGAAGGAAGAGAAAGAGAGAGGTTGGAGTGAGTTAGGAAGGGGTCTTTGTAATGAGGTGAATAGACAGTAAAAAGTGCAGGTACCAATGGTCGACATACGTATTTGTAAGTCGTAGTAATTGGTAATCATAGCAAGATGCAGCAAAAGCTGACAGAAAGGTCGGGGAGCTCTAGTTTGTAGGAGGATGCAGAGATTGAGAGAGGTGAGGTTATGGAGAGATTTCACATTGTAAGAAATGGATGGTTTGGAGGATCAGGACATAATGCATATTTGCAAGAAGGATGGTGTTGAAGAGCGAAATGTTTTGAAGATTTCAGAACTGGAAGGCATAATTTCTGGCTGACCCAAAGGGTAGGAGGTTGGCCAGCATTGCATTGGAATGGGTGAAAGAGAGTTTCAGCCACTGATGAGCTGAACAAGGCAGAGACGGGTGTTTTGGAGTTTAAGAAAGATATGTTGCGGAAAGGGAGGGTACGCATACTGAAGGTTCAACTGGGGTTCAAATGAAATGCAAGCAATTTGGATCAGCCTAAGGTTGGGGTCGGTGGTGAGGAAATCGAATTAAAAGGCAGAGTGTTCAATCTTTCCAACATTTAACCGGAGGAGGTTTGATTGGAAATTAGACACATACTCTGACAAGATAAAGATTGGAGAGTTCAAGAGATGAAGGTGTCCTGCAACTGGCTGTTTTTTGTGACCTCCATTCAGCCAATGATCTCATAAAAGAGGAGCTGCTCATGAGTGAGGAATAGGAAGAGTGAGTGGAATTCTTTTGGAGGCTTTTGAGTGAATGGTGTAGGGGTTGGGAAGAGAGGCATAGCTAGAACAGAGTAGGTAAGTGTGGAAGCAGGGCTGTCTCACTCAGCCAGGCGATGAAGGAACGGTGTTGGAGAGGGGTAACCATGTGTAAAAAGACACACGCACTGTGGTGAAGGAGACCATGATCATAGTCACTGAATGTATCATTTGTGATGTTGTTCTGGCCATTTCAGCACCATGACAGGAGAGACAGGTGCAGGGTCGTGAGGAATTGGGGAAATTCAAGCATGGGAAAGCAGGAAAGATAGGAGTTGAGAATATATTCCAGTCTTTGGATGGGCAAGGGTGACTAGAAATGTGGCAGTCTTTTACAAAGTCAGTGAAGTCGAAGGATCCATTGCCCGAGTGGGAATGATGATGAGAGTTTGCAAAGGGATTGGGAGTATTTGAGGACATTTACAGCATTATTTCAACAAGGGGAGAATAGTGAGGGAAGTTGGCTGGTTGGTGGCTCAGTGGGATTGGGGAGGAGGGCAGCTGCAAGACTTCCTCATGGGAGGATTGAGTTTGGAGACTCCACAGCAGGTAACTAGAGAAAAGCAATGGTCTTCAGTATTAGGAGGAAGATCAGGTAAAGTGGTTATAGAGGGAGAAACGATGGCCTGGTGGTATTATCACTAGGCTGTTGATCCAAAGATAAAGTTCTGGGGGCCCAGGTTCAGATCCTGCCACAGCAGGTGGTGGAATTTGAATTCAGTAACAAATCTGGAATAGAGTTATGAAATAACATTGATCTATGAAACTGTTGGTAATTGTAGGGGGAAAGGAAAACATTCACGGAAGGAAACTGCCATGCTTACCTGGCCTACATGTGACTCAGGACCCACAGAATGGGGTTGACTCTTAATGGCCTCTGGGAAATTAGGGATGGCCGATAAATGCAGGCCCAGCCATTGATGCCCACATTCCATGAATTAATAAACAAAAAAGATGGAAAGGTGGGGAAAAAGAGGGAAAATTAGGCGACTGAACATGTGGGTTCAGTATTCATGGGAAAGAGCTGCTCCTCATTGTCACCTCGAAGAAGAGGGTGCAGGAGAAGGGGTCTGATGCGACAGCAGGGTATAAGAGGTACTGGGGTTTATGTCCAATGTGTTCCCAGAGCAATGCACTAATTTGCAGAGGAGAGTGAGGTCCCAGAACTGTCTGATGGAATCCCAATCGAGTGCTGAGACAGATGCTCTTTCTTTTGAAGGAGACGTAGGACTTGTAATTGTAGGGGATTAAAAATGCAGTCCCACAAAGGGACACGAGGTGAAGATCCAATCTGATGGCCAGCGGAAACAGGCAAGTTGACCCTGGCTCTGGCTGTATCCCAACAGAGAAGGGGTTTCTATTTGCAGTTCTCTTTTCAATTGACAATAGGAGGGTGGGGAATGTTCTTTTGTGAACTACAGCTTTTGTTCTGAGACTGGAGTGTGATTATACTTTCAGAGAAATAATGAGTCTAGACAGAGAGGTGAGCATAATCTCGCAGTACTGTAAACCCAGGCCTTATGTATTTTACATAAGAACAGCCTCAAGTGAGGCTCAGAGGCGTTGGAGAGGGATTTTTCCGGTAATAAGAGAAATCAAAGTTAACAGGTTGGTTCAGCTAATGACAGAAAGGGTTCAAATATCTTGCTGCTTTTGTAGTGTTGTTGCTGAAGCTATTTATGGCAGATTTATTGCATGATGCTGCTTGAGCTAAATTTGGAGGGATTCGAGGAATGCAGTAAATCAGGAAGATTGGCACGGCTTTTTGGATCCATTACTGTAGGGTTTTCAAGTTCTGTAGTCTTTCTGTGATACCAGAGAAAGACTTGCATTTTCATTGCGCCTTTCGCAATTGCGGACACCCTGCAAAGTATTTGCATGTCAGTGCAGTGTATTGCAATCGTTGTCCCCCTTGAAAGTATTTTTAAAAACACACAGCGGCTGATTTAGCGGATATTGATTGAGGGATAAATGTTGGCCAGGAGACTGAGGAGAACATCCCTACTCTCCTCCAAACTACTGCCGTGGGATTCATGAGGGAGACTTTGGCTTAATGCCATATTTGATAGACAGCACCTTTTGACAGTGCTCAGCGTTGAACCAGGGATGTTGGTTCACTTCATATGCTCAATTCCTGGAGTGGGATTTGAACCTACAACCTTATGAATCCGAGGTAAAAGTGTCCTCAACTGAGCCACAGCTGACTCCTTTAGAGAGTGTTTTAAATAGAAAGCAAGGCGGTTTGCAATAGGTGAGCTCAGCCCTGTCGATTGTACAGGGCACAGTGTTTAGACTCTTGGTCACTGTCACAAAGCCAGCAGATTCAAACTGCCTGACTCTTCCATCACTTGCCGGTTCTGCTGTGTGATGAATACTCACTGTCATATGCTCGCCATGTACCCGAATGCATACACATGTCCCAGAAGCAAGAACATTGTGCAGCAAACACCACATTACCAGGTGGATAAAGTTGCTGAGAGTGACAACATTTGAAGATGAGTCTTCTGGAACTGAGAAAACTATGGCTACCGCAGAATCCCTGGGAGTCCAACTGATTCAGCTCCAAACTATTTGGGTAGGAGGAGCTTCTGGGATCTACTTTAAATTCAGACCATATGAAAGCCCAATTCGCACAGACTTGCTGTAACACAGAGTCTCCCAAAGCCAGCCTGGAATGGATTTAGATAGTCACACTGCCCTGTTCCTCACTGAAACCCCTTGGCACAGAAGCATCAGTTCCTCACCAGATTGCAAACTTTGAATTGTTAAACCTAAATCATTTCTGTGTATCACTCTGCCTCTTGTATCCAAAATTCATAGAATGTATGATCAGTAAGTTCTTACACAAGTCCTCACTAAAATATATCTCTAAACCAGACCCAATTATGCACAGGGAGAGTGAGACTGTTTTAATTAAAAGGTTTCTGCCTATTACTATCGCAATTTGAAAAGTTTTTTTTTCTGTCTTCCACCCCATTCGTTTCTCTACATCTTCCCCCTGTTTGTAATCATAGAACATTGGCTGGCTGTACTTGTGTACATTTTAATTTCTCCTGTAGTTTTGGGCCTGGAAGTTGGGAACCAAGTTCTGGTGCTACTCTTGATAAGAGTTTCAGACTTCCCTGATGAACCAATGTTCTTGTCCATTCAGGATGTCTGGAGGAGGCAGATTTTTAGTTTTTATTTTGCGAGAACATAGACGGATGGAGATATGGAACCTCAGCTCCATTGGAGTTAACCAGCTTGGGATGAATTGGAAATCTTTGCTGAGATTTGTGCTAATCCCATCTGTTCAGGCACCCAACTCCCACAGCGATTGGGGGTCGGGGGGAAAGATGGAGATGGGATAATATGTCAACTCTGGAGAGCTTTGCCAATGAAACTTCTCTGATTCAGGTTGTTTGGGTAGTGACTTTTTGGCCAATGGAAAACATCATCACTGTCAAGCACATTGTTGTCCTCATCCAGCCTGTACACTGCCCAAAATGATTCATTGGGTAGTGAGCAGGGCTGGAAAGACTGACTGATTTATCACCCCTCTACCTAGCTCCTCCTGGAGCCCATAGTGGGGGAGGGTCTCAAGATGCAGTTGTAGCAGCCCTACTTCTGGGTGAGAGGCTGAAATACTCACTCAGGGCTTGATGGCGCACCAATGGAAGGTGTGTCATAATACGATGTGGTTGATCAATCTATAAGTCCTTTTGATGTACCTAGGACAGGTGATGGGAGAATTTCCTGGCCAACCAGAACCATAAGGTACATCAACCTCTGCATGTTAGAAGGCTCTACATAGAATCCCTACTGTGTGGAAGCAGGCCATTCGGCCCATTGAGACAATGCTGACCCTCAGAAGAGCATCCCCACCTCCTTTACCCTACCTCTGTAACCCTGCATTTCCCATGGCTAACTCACTACGCAGCTCTGGACACTATGGGCAATTTAGCATGGCCAATCCACCTAACCTGCACATTTTTGGACTATGGGAGGAAACTGGAGCACCCGGAGGAAACCCACACAGACACGGGGAGAATGCACAAACTCCACACAGACTGTCGCCTGAGGCTGGAATTGAACCCAGATCCCTAGGGCTGTGAGGTAGCAGTGCTAACCACTGAAACACCGCGCCACTGTCGACAAGCAAGGCTCATCCATGATTGGTTCTTGCCATTAGCAAGCATCACTCCTGTTTGAGGGTGCTCTTCCATAGAGCTTAATGGTATTCTCCCAGCATTTGAGTCATCTTTATTGGTGGGATATGGGTTTAATATGTTGAGTCTTGTTTCTGCTGCTTGTTATATTAATGTTTAATGAAAATGGAAGTTTAAAGATTTGATTTAATTAAATTTTTCCATTCCCACAGGCCGCAATGAGTTGATAGCAAGATACATCAAACTACGGACTGGCAAAACACGAACAAGGAAGCAGGTAAAGCTGGCCAGGAAGCTACGCTTTGGGGCAAAAAGAGGTGGCTTGTGCTGAAATCTGGCTGCTGCTGCTTTTAAGGCTGGCATGGTGAATGGGTAATGGGGCAGCATGATTGGTAATGAGAGGCAAGGGGGCACCTCATGGAGATCTGAGGACCCAACGCTGACATGTCATCCTCGAATAGTTCAATCATTCCAAGGTTGATCAGGTGGTATAGGAGAGATTGGCAAAATCTTCAGCTCTTGGTATAACTTTTTGTTCCGGGATCTGTTCAGTCAGGAAAGATTTTTAGGTACGAACTGCATTTGACCTTACTGCGGAAATACTATTTCCCATAGGTCACTTAGTCAGAAACCTGCAGAGAGGATAGGATTTATTTTGATAATCGGAAATGGGGGTTTGTTGCCTCAGGAGATGAGAAATACTTTTCAATTCAGGCAGCCAGTGTCAGCATTAGGATGTCCTGGGTAAAGATGTGGCCTAGGTGAGGTGAGATACAGCCCAGACCAGATGGTTGAGAGCTCCCTCTAACCCCATTCCGAGACCCCTGACTTCTACTGGTGAGCTAGTCGCATTTTCCACATTGACAGTCTTTAATCCCATCGGACTGGCATTGCCAATTGGTGCCAGAGTGCAAGGTGGTGGTTGTGTGTTGGATCCGATGTCAGTGAAGAGCTGGAATGAGATTGCCCTGAAGTTTCTTTCAGCCAGGACCCAAGCTGTTGATAGACAGAGAAGATTATCAGCTATCGGGCTAAAGTAATTGCAACGGTTAATTTTTTCACCAGGACAAAAAAACGAGTGACAAAACAACAAATGATTGAGAGATTACAAAATAGGAAGACTGGGATCAGCAGTGCAAGGTTAATTTTACATTCAGGATGAGTTTTTTTTATTTGAATATTTAAGCTATTTTTCCTAATCAACTTGCTCACAGATGTTATTACACACCTCTGGAGCAAATGGGTCTTGAACCCAAGCCTCACCGGCCAGGGTTAGGGACACTATCGCTGCACTGCTAAGGGTAAGCTCCTTCCTTGCAGTTGGTAAGGCCAAAGGACTTTAGTCACACCGCAACTGCTAATCGTTTCCAACAGTATGTCCTGTCTAATCACTTAAATCCTTGTTGATCGATCAACTTAGTTAAAGAGGAAGAAACAATTTGTTCAGGCAGGGAGAATCTAAAGCAAGGAGATGTAAAAGATGATGGTAGTAAAATTAGAGTGAAACCATTCAGGAGTAATATCAGGAAGTGCATCCTTTCACACACACAGACACACATGAACCACAAAAAAATCTACAACACTGCCTGAAAAAGCTATTGGACTGGAGCTCACTTTAATATTACACATTTGAGGTTGCCCGACCTTTTGTTATGGAAAAGGTAAGATGAATTACAGAACCAAGGTGGACAGATGGAGTTAATGACCAGCTTGATTGATTGACTAGAGCAGGTTCAAAGACTGAGCGACCATCTCCTGTTACTCAGCTTTATTCCACTGGAGGTATTTTAACAGTAAAAGCTGCTAAATCACAACAAAGCTGCTCTTACGCTGTTATCCCACAAATAGCTCTCATGTAGATATTATTCTAAAACCTTGTCATTCAGAGTTCAGTTGTGTAGTCCAGTTTTCTTTTCAAACTCGCCCCATTAATTCTCCTCCTCTGCTGAAGGGGCAGGCTGTGATGGATGACCTGCTCCCTACAGCTGTAACTTTTTAATTCGAATACATGAACAGAGAGGCAACGGGGTCAAGCATCTCGTCTCACTTATGCCATTTTCAATTCATTTGGGAGACAATGAGTGAAGCTTTTGTCCTGGGATTGGGCTGAGTCGCTACAAAGACCACACCTGGCAAGGAAGAGAGAAAGCAGGAGGATCAATGCATTAGATAACAATCTCCTGCTGTCATTTGGCGCTTTCATTGTAGCGCGAAGCCTGATCTTTGAAAAGCAACAGCTATTAGCCGATGGTTCAGATGTAAACACATTGCCTCAGCTGAAAGGTTCCCAGTGCAACTGTAGTGAGTTTCAGTCCTGTATAGATTGGCCTTGTCACTGAGGTCAGACTCTGACATCTTTTGAACTGTCAAAACCAAGCCACCTTGAGTAGGCGAGGCTAACTTCACAGCATCACAACTCATGTGAAAGCGAGAGAGCTCAGCTTGAGCTTAGGAGAACAAAGTGTAGGGACTTGTACCAGACTTGGGAGAGCGGTTGCACAGGCTAGTCAAACAATAGCTTGACACGATTCTACGAACGTGACTCTCTCTTACAGCCAGTGTCTCATACTCCATCGTTGCTGTTCCTCAGTACAAAGTGGCTGACAATTAGGACCAGGCAACCACAGATAGTATAGAACTGAGAGAGACTGGGCATGGGAGTCCTCGACAACATGCAGTGTACACCCCGTTGAGTCTCACAGCAACAGGTCAAAAATGGACAAGAATACCTCCTGCTGATCACCACCTCCAGCCCTGCCTCTCAGCTGATGAATCAGTCCTCCTCCATGTCAAACGTAAGTTGTAAAAAGCACTGACGATAATGAAGATTGAGAAAGAACTGCTCCATTCAAAGTACAGTATCAACTAGCAAGAGTAGCTGGGCAGCTTCATTACTGACTAATCCTCAGGGACGTAGCTGCTAGATTGGGTTTGAACCAATAAGGAAGAAAATCACATCCTCACCGATCTGTCACTGGTCCATCATTCTATGACAGTATTGATAGAAGTGACAGCTGCATGCGTCGATGAAATTCCTGTTTTCATATTGAGGATACCCTTGGTCGTGTTGTGTGGGATTAACATTGTGGTAAATAGGATAGATTCTGAACAGATCAGCAGCTCACCTGGGCATCCACGAAAGGGCTGTGGACCATCGGCAGGATTGTATTTAACTACCAAACCCATCATATTTCCTGCTCTACCATCACCATGAAGCGAGTAGATCAATCCTGGCTCAAAGAAGAATGCAGGAGGGTGCAGCACCAGACGTCTATAAAAATGAGGTGTCAACCTGGTGAAGCTACAAAATAGAACCAACACGCCAAACAGCAAAAGCAGCAAGTGATAGACAGCGTTAAGTGATCCCACAACCAACAAATCAGAGTTAAGCTCTGCAGTCCTGCCATTTGCAGGTATGGATGGTGGTGGACAATTAAACAACTCCCTGGAGGAGGAGGCTCCCCATCCTCGATGACGGGGAAGCCCAGATTATCAGTGCAAAAGATAAAGCTGTATTATTTGCAGCAATCTTCAGCCAAACATGCCAAGCGGATGATCCATCTCTGCCATGATCTACACTATCATTGGCATCACAACATTGGCATCTACTTGATAATGTGGAAAATTACCCAGTTTGCCCGTACACACAAAGCAGGAGAAATCCACCCTAACCAATTGCCACCCCGTCAGTCTCTTCTCACTCAGCAGCAAAGTGTCAGAAGGAATTGTTGACAGTGCTATCAAGCAGCACTTGCTCAGCAATAACCTGCTCACTGACGCCCAGTTCGATTCCTATCAGGGGCTACTCAGCTGCTGACCTTATTACAGCCACAGTTCAAACATGGACAAAAGAAGTGGGGTGGCCGTAACTGCCCTCCACATCAAGGCAGCATTTTTCTCTGTGGCACCAAGGAATTACTGCAAAACTGGTGTCCATGGGAATCAATGGAAAGCTGGTTGGAATCATACCTGACACGTAGGAAGATGGTTGAGTTTGTTGGAGGTCAGTCATCTCAGCTCCAGGACACCTCTGCAGGAGTTCCTCAGGGTAGTGTCCTAGCCCCAACCGTCTTCAACTGCTTTGTCAATGACCTTCCCTCCATCATAAGGTCAGAAGTGGGGATGTTCGCCAATGATTGCGCAATGTTCAGCACCATTTCTAATTCCTCAGATACAGAAGCAGTCCATGTTCAAATGCAGCAAGGCCTGGACAACATTCAGACATGGATTTGATAAGTGGCAAGTAACATTTGTGTCACAGAATGACTATCTGTAACCAGAGAGAATTTAACCTGCTTCATTTGACATTCAATGGTGTTACCATCTCTGAATCCCCTTCTGTCAACATCCTGGGGGTTACTATTGAGCAGAAATGCAACTGGAGTCATCACATAAACACAGTGGTTACAAAAGCAGGTCAGAGGTTAGGAGTACTGTGTCGAGGAACTCATCTCCTGACTCCTCAAAGTCTATCCATCATCTACAACACACAAGTCAGGAGTCTGATGGAATATTTCCACTTACCCGGATGGGTGCGGCTCCAGCAACACTCAAGAAGCTTGATGCCATTCAGAACAAAGCAGCCCGCTTGATTGGCACCACAGCCATCACCTTAAACCAGTCAGCACTTCCTCATTTGCTAATGTACAGAATTATATAAACATCGATGCCATGGTACTTGTATTCTCCATCACTGAGAAGGTTGATCCAAACTCTGCTCAGCCCGCTGGTTCCTTTCTGTATCAAAATATCTTGATTCTGAATGATAGTGCTCAAGATATCCCAAGACAAAAGATTTACTGAATACTTGACTGAAAGTGGTATTCCTATTAAAATATGTAATTGAAAGATTCCTACCTTATCTCCAACCTGTGGATCTTACTGAACCATCTGTTACTAGAGGATAGAAATTGCATGTGCTGTGAGATTGGATAGAATTGAGCAGCAAAGCTGGACCTGCTGCAGTGTGAAGTTAGAGAACAGTTAGTCACTTCCCCCTTGCCTCTTTTTGTTTATGTCAAATGGTAGAATACCTGGTGAATTGGTTCTATCAGCCGGATTTGAGACTTTGCAAGAGAAAGCAATGGGTTTTACACACAAAGCTAGCTGTTTGCCTGCTGGGAAAGTTATGACGGCGTTTGCAGATTTTAAAGTCGTCAACTCTGATTGGACGCATGCTTGACAGTGATATGCTGTAACCTGTGACCTTTGATCACACCACTCCTGCCATTGGTCACCTGGTACATCCATCTTCACCCTCCCACACCCACTGGAAAGCAAGTAGGCTTTGTTATCTGATTGGATGAGTTTTGGCTGCCCTTCTTAGGTCCCATTTTTAAAAATATATAATAAGTAAATATTTTTAATGGCACTGAGAATTTTTTGTTTCCCTGGATTACTTGCAGCAGGAACGTGGGGATTTGGTCTTTCATTCCTAGACGATGGAGTTTGGTAAACTACTCAAACTGTGCCTTAAAGCAGGGTGGATAATACCATTCCAATAATCCTTTGGATTAGACAGTAGTTGTTCTGACTGCCTAACCATGTCAGCATCGCCCATGCTGCGCTACAGTCTTCCCCATGGGGAGGTTAACAGGAATCAAAGTTACAATTGTTGATGTCCCATTTGATTGAACACCCCTGATGACGATGCGTGTAAATGGATAGTCAGTTAATGAAATAAAGACACAAAACAGGAGAAACTCAGCAGGTCTGGCAGTATCTGTGGAGAGAGAAGCTGGGTTAACGTTCCAAATCCAGTATGACTGTCCTTCGGAACTGTGTTCTGAACCTGCTGAGTTTCTCCAACACTTTTTATTTCCAATTTCCAGCAACTGCAGTATTTTACTTTTATTGTAGACGGTTAGAGTCACAGATCTAAGATCTCCTCAGCAGTGAATCGAGGAGTCCATTCTATAATCATTATGGCAAACCTGCAACGATAGCAGCAACCCTTTTTTTTAGGAAAAAAAAGTGTCTAGCCAGAACTACTGTGAAAAACAGCCAAGCTCCAATGTTGAAAACTGAAAACCGTGTTTATTGGCTGGCGTAACTGCATTCTGACCTACAGATGGATGGGTGGGTGGGTTCCTGTCCTAAGCCATCATTGGAGAGGTTAAATTCCTGAGCGAATAACTGTTTATGGATCTACTCCCAACTTAACCAATTTCCTAACAAATTCACATCACTCACGAACCTGCTGCAAAAGGAGCAATGTTTTACAGAGGAGGGGGGAAAGTAAACATTTGCAGCACCCACACCCCAGGGCTGTGGAGAAAAGGTTAAAGAGACTCATTGGGGATTACTTCCAAAAAATCTAGCACAGGCAACTTTGGGGGGGTGGGGGAGCGGGAGGAATGGTCTCCTTTCCTACTGTGCATTGATAAAACAGCACTTTGCAAAATGTTGCTCGAGGTATGAGAGTACTGGCAGTGCATGTGGAGCAGTGGTTCAGAAAGGGCTTGGTAGAGTGATGATGGATGAGCTGGAATGGCCTCCAGTTTGTAGAGTTACTGAGATAAACACTAGACTCATCAGGTCAGGGCAGCTCCCACTGTCCACTGAACTGAAGCCATCGTGCTTTGATAACCTAATTACTTATGCCTGGAATAAAATTGCAGACACTGCGGAGGGCTAGAGTGAGTGTTTTGCTTTTGCAGCTTGAGCTGACAAGAAGAGGATTCATTTGTTTCTCTTGGAGGTCACCGATTACTTGGAACGCTTATCACTCCTTGCTGTTGGCAACAGATGCTGGCAGCAGACTGGCGAGTGAAGGCAGAGGATGAAGAGTACGGCCTGCCATAAAGCAATATTGCTGCCGGTTGCATGGCTGTTTGCAGCTCTAGCTCGGGAGGGAGCGGGTAAGGGTGGGGGTAAATGGTTGACGATGGTGACGGAAAGCCTGGCTCTCTGCATGCCCGAACTAACGAACTAACTCATTAATAATGTAAGCACTGTGTACAGTTGTGACAGAAGCATTGTCTTTCATTTGTGTTTTTTGTCTTCAAATTATCTCATCGACCTAGGTGTCTAGTCACATACAGGTGTTAGCCAGGAAGAAAGTGCGAGAATACCAAGCAAGCATCAAGGTATGTGCAGCCAGCATGAATCCGGGGGACGTTCATCTCCATGGTTACAGGCTCTTCTTTTTCTTCCCCTTTGCTCTTTCCTGCAGGTGTCTAGTCATATGCAGGTTCTTGCCCGAAGGAAAGCTCGTGAGATTCAGTCCAAGCTGAAGGTATGCGCTTCTCTGCTTTGGCCTTGTGGTTGGCTGCTGGTCGAGGCTGAACAGCAGTTATACAGAGTTCTGATAACACCAGCTCCCCTTCTCACTGCATTATAGTGCAACTGGTACCAGGTCCAGCACTGAGCTCTCTGAGTATTCAAGATTCTGCCGCCCGCATCTATTCATGCAACGAGCACTTTGAGAAGTAAAGCCCTCCGAGCTACCAAAGGGCACGAGCATAACAATATATAGGATGTTCTACAACCAGTAGCAGCATGGTGGCTCAGTGGTTAGCACTGCTGCCTCACAGCGTTAGGGACCTGGGTTTGTTTCCAGCTTCAGGCAACTGTCTGGGTGGAGTTTGCATGTTCTCCCCGTGTCTGTGTGGGTTTCCTCCCACAGTCCAAAGATGCTCAGGTTAGAGTGGATTGGCCATGCTAAATTGCCCATAGTGTCCAGGAATGTGCAGATTAGGTGGGTTAGTCTGGGGAAATGCAGGGCTGCAGGGATTGGGTAGAGAGGTGGATCTAGATGGAATGCTCTCCAGAGGGTTGGTGTGGATTCGAGAATGGCCTGCTTCCACAGTGTAGGGATTCGATGATACTATGAACAGATTAGGGCGCTCAGCAAATCTGCTTAAATCTGGGCTATCCCACTGTCGACTGTCAGAAAATCCTCTCCCCTTAGCCACCCCAATCCTAATGTGTAAAGAATGCACCACTTGTACAATAAGGGATCTTTCACACTTGGAGGTAAACTAGAGAAATCTGCTGCACTTGTCCAAGTCCTTTTTGTGAGTTAGTCAGCTGGTAAAGAGGAGTATTTCACTGCAATGTGTTGCTGGGTTGTCAAGAGGGGAATGTGTAATGTCCAAGTGCTCTACCCCTCCAAGCCAGCACAGCTTTGCAGCCTGAGCTTCTCTCGCCACTGGTGATGAGACAGAAATGTAAATGGCAGCCAAACCGTTGTCACTTTAACCAGACACGACCTGCTGTCTTAAATCTTAAACATTCTGAAGACAGTCAGTAAGACCCTCCATCCTCCAATTCTCACCCCTCAGCACCACTGCAAGGTTGAACCAGGTCAAAGGTTCATTGCTGCTAACCCCCTAGTTAACAAAAGCCATCCTTTTTACAAAGTGCAAGGGCTGATTTATCCAAGTCTGCTTGGAGCAGAGCCTTGCACATTGGTTCATGAAAAAGGAAGCTGTGAGCGTGTGCTTGCTGCAACTTACTGTTGGGTTTGAGATTAACAGCATCACCTTTCTTCCTGTTCCCAGGGAATATAGAGAGTGAAGAAAAGAATGATTCCAGATGGGATTGATCCCAGGTTGCAACTCTTGAAAAGGGGCAGCTGAGGGTTGACCTAATAAAGATCTTGAAAAGTCTCGGGGTTTGGTAACCTGGATGTAGGGAAGCCATTCCCCCCTTATAGTGGAAGATGAAGAGGCTGAAACTGAGCTAACAAATAGAAGACAGAAAGGATTCAGCATAGTGTGGAGGAGGGGGAACACAACAGGTCAGGCAGCATTAGAGGAGCAGGAAAGTCAACGTTTCGGGTCGGCCTGACTCCAGCATCTGCAGTTCTTGCTATCTCCATAACACAGAAAGGGGCATGGTTATAAACTCCTCGCTGCAAGAAGTAATTGTGTTGAGCAGCGTATATAGGTTTAAGGGAAAGCTAGAAATGCAGGCGACTGAGATAGGAGTAAGATGTGCAGAAAGTAAAATCAGTCACATAGTCATGGTTCTGAAAGGGTTAGTGTTGTGCTGGCTCCACCCACTCACTTAATGTCATCCACACTCGGTGAAACAGGAAGTCCTACTCCAGCTTTTAGAGGGAACAAATGAATTAGTTACGCTGCTTAAGGTCCTAGACATTATACCTGACCAAATGTAGTTGTGCTCATTTCTGTCGTACAATAAGCCTCCAGGTTATACAAGAACAGTGTGCCTCTTCTGTAGATATTCTGCGCTGGTGAATCCTCTACCACTAATCACCAGATAAGCCCAAGACAAAGCAAAGACGAAAGGAGAATTGAAGGCAGTGAACTATCTTAAAAACAGCCCTTACCCAATATCACCTACTGGTAAAGGTGGCAACTCTCAGCAGTGGTCACCTGGGAAAATACTACAGAAGTAGGGCAAAAGCAGGCTTGTGTACAATATAAACCACTTGGGTTGAATGGCCTGGTTCTGTGCTGCAACTTGATATAATGGCCATAACAAGATCATCCCTGGCCCAACTGTAACGTCCAAAAGGACAGTCTCAATTAAAATCAATCCACCTTGAGAGCTTGCCAGAAGTTATTTTGAAGAGAGATCAGAAGTATGTGTAAACATTTTTGAGTGGCATGTTAACTGTCACAAATTAAATGTTACTGTGACCCTGTGTTCTAAACAAATACACATGAGCATTGGCGAGGAACCCGCTGTCTCTCAGAAAGATGAAAGTTCAGGGCATTTGGAAAAGTGTATTGTCACTTTATTGCAGCTTCCCATTCAGGCAGAGTTCATGAAAACCCTCAGCACAAACAGGGAGACTTGGCACTAAAAGTTAAACACTAACCTGTGGTACTGAGCTGAACCAATACACACTGCTTACTGAGAAGTGTAAAGGAAATTTTGTGATCGCATTCAATGAACTGGTGACAGACAAATTCACTTTGAAGAGCCTGTGTGTCTAACTGAAAGACAGCGTCACAGACTACAGCCCGAGCAGGGCTGGATTTGCATATCACCTTTTTATTGAACTTCCCACGGTGTTATCAGAACTGTGCTATACTCGAGGTTCAGGCCTCAGCTTCTGTCTGGCTAATTTTGGGGTGACTTCTTTTTTTTATTTTGGCTTTGTGGCAGTGTGCAGTGAAATTGCAAGCTGACTCACTTCCTGTGCTTTATTAACTGAACACTTTTCCCCTCTGCTTCTTCGCTTTGCAACTTCCATTTCCAGAGGCTTCCTCATGTACTTTTTTTATTCTTGCAGTCTGGTTCCAATTCCTTCCATCACAGTAGGTCTTCTCTTTGTTGAATGCAGGCCGTGTTTAAACCTGATATCCCCCATTATTGTAGCTGATGTACAAGTGACGCATAATATGTGATGTTATTCTACAGACGAATGAATTGCTTCTGTCTCTCAAAGCAGCTAGTCATACTCTCACTTGTGACACGGTGGGTGAAGGACTAAAAATAACAATTTTTAAAAACTGGCATGGGGAAGTCAGACCAGACGGGCAGGAGGCATATGACCTTGGCATTCAAATAGAGCCCACTCGAAGAAAATTTGGGGTAAAATTCGCCAAGGTGCAAGGACAAGAAGGTATTGCATCGAATCATAAATGCAGAATGACCATGAAGTACTCAGAGATTCACTTGAGTTGTGGGGGGGATCAGTGAGTATTGGACATGGTTGGGGACCTGCGCTTTAAGGAAGTCCTGTCATTGTGACCATGGACCAGCAGTCTACCTCTGTTATATTAGTTTAGAAATTATACCCTGTATTTTTCTGATCAAATTGCTAATAGTTTGAGAAATGGGGGAGTCCTCAAAAGGTCATTTTGTTCAATTGAATTTTGGTCCCATACAAACACTCTAGGTCTTGGTTAGGGATGAGCAAACAGTCCCATGAAAGAATAAATTTAAGAAAAAGAAAATGATGACCGCTCCTCTTTGTTGAACCCAGCCTCTCTCATTCTCACTCAATCCTGAGCCAGATGAGTGTGGTCAAAGGTGAGGGGCTCCTGAATTTCTGAGCTCAGCACCAGGTACCCTCGATGGGCTGATTGGCCTACTGCTGCTTTATCCTCTGAGAAAGATACGCTGCATCCGTACTTTAGGACACGCGCGGGTGAGAAACCCCTCCGTGCATCAGTCAGCAGAATTTCATAGCCTGCCTCGCTACCACTTCTGGAATTTGTCAGTCAACTTTTACTCGGAGGTAGCTTTCATTCCTTAAGCCAACAGCTCAACTCAGCTGAGATCAGCACAGAAGAGGGGCGGGGAAAGTGAAATATGAAATCCGCCCATCGAATTAGGTGTTACCGCAATCTCCTCCACCAGTCTCTCATTGCACAGATATGATACATTTATCCTGGAGATTTCTGACTGGTAACCCTTGTTAGCGGGAGGGAAAGCAACGAGAGAAGCTAAAATCATTGTGTGCTTCCCACCAAAGGGGTTTAAAGATCCCTTAGTTGTGGTGGGAGCTCAGAAATAAGGAACAAAATCCAATTTATATTTAAACAAAATTAAATAGTCTGGGAACACAGACTTTTTGTTCAAATTCCACATCAGGCAGTTTGTGTAGACTCCAGGCTCCAGAAGTAATCATTACCATGTGCAACCAGAGTCTACTTGAGTAAAAATTGGTCCTTTCTTCCTCAGTGTAGAGTGATTTGGTTAGTGGGGAATCTTGTGCAATCTCTATAACCTTTCCCAACCCTCTCGTTTTACTAGCTCATTCCATTCAGCTCCTTGTATAGAGCACCTCCTGTTTTTTAACCATTCAGTTGGTATCAATAACCTGTGTATGACCTGAAGCAGCCCTTTATCATGCGTAATCTGTGACAACAGGTACCATGAGGTACGTCAGTACGCAGCCCAGTGCTGTGCTTCTCCAGTGTCCATTCACACACACACCACCTCCAGCCAGAACAGTTCCAGACTGTTTTACCTTTCCCTGCCCTAGGGTCAGAGCTCAGCCCCATTCTGCTGCTCCTCACTCACCACTCAGTGGGTAGCCACTATAGTCTTCAAGCCTCCAAATGAAGTCCACATTGGGGTAAAACTTGGGGAGCACTAGGTTTTGATCTTCTTAGTTGGTGTCACTTAGCTTTGTGCTGCCTAGTCCACTAAGCAATTGAAGTAAACACAGCTCAGTACAATACATCTGGAGTGAGGTTATTTTCAGCTGATGATACAGTCAAAGTGCTTGTGCCACCCACTGGTGGAGTAAGGCGTCTGGTTGGCAAGTGACATGGCTACAGTGCCTGCCTTGGTTAAGTCATAGAATCCCTTCGGCCCAACAAGTCTACACCGACCCTCAGAGCATCCCACCGAGAACCCATCCCCCTAAACACTATGGGGCAATTTCCCATGGCCAATCCACCAAGCCTGTGCATCTTTGGACTGTGGGAGGAAACCGGAGCTCCCGGAGGAAACCCACGCAGACACGGGGAGAATGTGCAAACTCCACACAGACAGTCGGCCGAGGGCGGGATCGAACCCAGGTCCCTGGTGCTGTGAGGCAGCAGTGCTAACCACTGAGCCACCATGCTGCCCTCATAGCCACATGAGAAAGGAGAAACTGCCCAGTATTGGAGTAAGGCTGGGGCTGAGAGGAGCACTTTCCAGTCTCACCCAGGCAAAGTTTCTGGGTATACAACACAAGTGCAGCCTCACACCATTACAGCCACAACTCTTAGACGATAGTGATCTTGAAGGAGTTAAATCTTAGAGCAATAGTTTGACTGTGATAACAGTCCATCAAAACACTCAATGTGTCCTCTCTCCCTCTTTCAGCCAGGAGAGGGCATAAACTAACACGATGAGGCAAAGTCTCCTCTCCTCACCATCATTGGAAATAAAATCCTATTCCGCTCTGATCTCCGAGAAGATATTTTGCTTCTCCTGTATGGTTGTTGAATTGGCCCATTAACTGCAGGCTCAAGCGGGGCACTTGCCTGATGGCTGGAGCTACCATTTAGAACATAGAACATTACAGCGCAGTACAGGCCCTTTGGCCCTCGATGTTGCGCCGATCTGTGAAACCAATCTGAAGCCCATCTAACCTACACTGTTCCATTATCATCCATATGTTTATCCAATGACCATTTAAATGTCCTTAAAGTTGGCGAGTCTACTACTGTTGCATGGATTTACCATGGATCCACCACTGTGGAGGCTTTCAGCCCCTCACACTCCCACTTGCCTAAACAAAATGAAATGCTTTGACATTTACACCAAAGATAGATGTAGCTGGTTGCTAAGAGATACACGGTGACCAGGTTAACTATTTTATCATGTTTTCCCTCTTGTAGCTGCAAAAAGTTTCAAGATTTGTTTTGAGCCAGCTAGGATATTGATATTGCCCTAATTTGGATCATAGGGCTTCCCTTGCATTTGAACCCACGCTACTGAAGACTTTAGGATCTGGGTTGGTGTTCAGACTAAATTGAAAGCAATGTTGGCTACCATTTTGTCTTTTTGCAATCTGATTTCCTCAACTGAGCCCCTATCACTAAACTCCTCATCTTGGCCTCCACCCCCAGAATCAAAGGCCATGACTTCCACTGATATTGATATTAATTGCTCCCAATTGATGGTCAACATACAAATGTGAGAAACAGGGAATTCATAGTTGAAAGAAACGGGAAAAGAAATGCTGAGAAAACATAATGGAACTATCATGCAAACTATTGCAACAGACTGCTAAGGCAAGGAGTGATCAATGACACTGGTGCCTGTGAATTCTGCATCATTCCTTACAATCTTATTGCCATCCCCAGTAAACACTAGTGACCTTTGTCCCACCAGCACCCCAGTCTTTGATAAACAAGCACCTTTGTCGCAGTTTCTAACGGCCACAGAGATTTTTATTCTACCAAGTAGTTATAGGCACAAGGATCTATCTGGGCATCTCATCTCGCAGCAGCGTGGTTTATGGGCTTCCTGGTTTTCACGTCATGCAGTTCTGGTCTAAAGCCTGTTGATGTTTGCTCACCAGAGTGTACATCTCATTATTACAGCCCATAAGGCATGATAAGCCTTTCTTGACATGAAACAACCCCTATGTTTTCTGTTACTGTTGATGTCTCTTTGCATCTGGACTGGAACCGAAACACTTCAACAACCAGTCAGTCAGTGAATTTAATGAGTCTAACGTTTGAATTCAAATCCATGCGATTTCTTCCTTATCCAGGAAGAGCCAACAATACTGACTTTGGATTGGGGTGTTCACTGACTTTGCAGACAACCTCACTTCTTGCTGTGCTGCCGTGAGCATGTTTGTGCTGTTAACCCCTCCCTCCTACTGTTTCATTTGCTCCCTAAACACTTCTAGCATGTTGCATGATTAAAAAGCTGGTTCTAAACTTCTGGCCTGTTTTCATTTTCCTGGCTTGTCCACCTTCTAAAATATTCTCCAGTAAGAGTAACTGAGGCTGATTGTGTGTTAAACCATGGAATTGAGGAGGAAGAAGTAAACAGAAAGGAGATTTTAAAAAAAGGGAACAGACAACCCACTCATACCTGTCGGGACACCCTTATGATGAATTATCTGCATTCAGCGGATGTTAGTATCGTTTAAAGTGTGTTGATTCCAATTGGACTCTGTATTCTAATTAATCAGTGTCCTGTCTATAATGTATTGAAAGGATCCTCTGTATATGAAATTAACCAGTCACTTCAAGGTCACTGACGGCTCTATTTATGTACTTAAAGCTGAGATACCTTTTTAAAAAGAAAATGAGGTCTTTACACTCCATTTATGCTCATTTTCCAGAGTAGTTTAGTTTTTTTTTTCAACTCAACAATCTTCTGGCGATATGAATGAGACACATTAAGGTGCTTCACTATCAGGGAATTCCAGCTTGCAATGAGGCGTTCAAATCGCTGCCAATTATCCTGTGTTTGGCCACGCTTCCTAGAATAGAGGTGTAAGACACAATGCGCTAGTGGTAAAATCTAATGCACTATTGCAGCAGGTTCTGAACTCTTGGAGAAATTGTTTGCTGTTTGAACTGGAATTAAGTGAATTTGAGGATTATCAGATCAGCCATGATCGCATTGAATACAGGAGCAGACTTGATGGGCCGAATGGCCCAATTCTGCTCCTACGTCTAATGGAATTTTCATTTGCTACAACGTTAGATTGCGTAAGGAAATTCCAGTTTGCAAATGCTGTTGTAATGAAGGCGTTCAGAAAAGCAGCGGGCATTAAATAAATGAGGTTTTGATCCCTTTTGGTCATTTCCTCTTTTCCAAATACTATAGCCATCTCTAGATGGAGGAGATTCTGATCCTTAATTTCAAGCAGCTTTTCTAATTGACCAACTGGTGGTAGCACGTTAACCTCATCAGTAAAAGAGTTCACCTTGATGATTGTTCACTCTTGATGTTAGCTGGTGTATTAACAGGACTCGTAGTCTCTGTTAGGCACCATATCATTTATGAGCTTCCCACACTGATCCACCAAACCGTTGTATTACGTGGGGATAACTAGCTCACAGGGGTAGAAGGAGGAAATTCTTGAGTCACTCACTTTAAATGCTGTGTAAAACGCTGGTTGTTTCGTAGCTTTCCCGCACAATGCACTCCTGATTTTTTGCACATTTCCCTGCTGTGGCTCTTAAAGAAACAGCAGTAGATGCAGGGTTCAGAAGTCGCTTAGACAGTTAAGGCAGTGAAGGGGAGTAGAGGTCATTCAAAAGAGTGGGGTAAACAGAAAAGATGGGAGAGGTAGGAAAACAAGATATTATCTTTTATGTACACAGACCACTAGAATTATTTCCTCCCCATGTAGTTCTTGTGGAAGCCCAGAACACAAGGCTAATGAAATCTGAAAATACAGACTTGCATTTATATAGCACATTTCACTGTGTCCAACAGTGATTTACAATCACAACAGCACTTTGTGAAATGTAAACTGTTGTTACATAGAAAAAAGGACTCCACAAATAATGACGGCCAGATAATTTGTAAGTAATATGTTGATAGAGGATTAAAGACTGAGGAAGACACTAGGGAGGAGAACAAAGATTAATTTTTGTCTAAATTAGTTCACACTAACAATTGCTGTAACGTTATTAACCACAAACGTACTTAGTACATACAAAATCCCTCTGTATTTGCTGTTAAATTCCAGTGCAGATTGCTATATAGATTCTTCCCAGAAATTTATTAAAAGCATTACAGTATGGTGCTAGCAGAGGAGTTATTTTAAAAACATTTCCAACATCGTAACAGCTCAATTCTTTGGGGCAAATTATATATTACTTCGTTATAATAACAAGTTGCAAAAGGAAGAGTGTTAACTAATGTCCCTGTCAAGCAAAGTGTGGAACCTATTTTTCCAAGAGCAGAAAGTGGAATGAATGAAATGTTGATACACCAAGCAGAGGTAGCCAGATGGACAAGACAAACAAACAGTTGGCTAGATTGTCATGTCTACGCTAGATATTCATGCAGTCCTGCAACAATGCTGGTATGCATTTAAATGCAGCTATCAATTTATATAAATGTATCAACACAATTCTGAATGTTACAAAGCATGGCACAGCTAGCAGAGTAGAGTCAAAGAGATGTACAACACAGAAACAGACCCTTCGGTCCAACTTGTCCATGCCGACCAGATATCCTAAATAAATCTCGTCCCATTTGCCAGCATTTGGCCCATATCCATCTAAACCCTTCCTGTTCATATACCCATCCAGATGCCTTTTAAATGTTGTGATTGGACCAGTCTCCACCACTTTGCCTGACAGCTCATTCCATACACACACCACCCTCTGTGTGAAAAAGTTGCCCCTTAGATCCATTTCAAATCTTTCCCCTCTCACCTTAAACCTATGCCCGCTAGTTTTGGCCTCCCCCACGCCAGGGAAAAGACAGTGACTATTCACCCGATCCATGCCCCTCATGATTTTATAAACTTCTATAAGGTCACCCCTCAGCCTCCAACGCTCCAGGGAAAATAGCTCCAGCTTATTCTCACTGTCCCTGTAGCTGAAAGCCTCCATCCCTGGCAAAATCCTTGTAAATCTTTTCTGAACCCTTTCAAGTTTCACAACGTCTTTCCTATAGCAGGGAGACCAGAACTGACCACAGCATTCCAAAAGTGGCCTAACCGATGTTCTGTACAACCACAACATGACATCCCAACTCCTATACTCAATGCACTGACTAATAAAGGCAAGTGTACCAAACACCACCTTCACCATCCTGTCTACTTGCGAGTCCACTTTCAAGGAACTATGAACCTGTACTCCAAGGCCTCTTTGACTAGCAGCACCCCCCAGGACTTTACCATTAAGTGTATAAGTCCTGTCCTGATTTGCCTTTCCAAAATGCAGCTCTTCACGTTTACTTAAACGCCATCTGCCAACCCTTGGCCCATTGGCCCATCTGATCAAGATCCCTGTGAGATAACCTTCTTCATTGTCCAGTTCACCTCCAATGTTGGTGTCATCTGCAAACATACTAACCATACCTCCTACATTCACATCCAAGCAGTGGCTTGCTCCGATCCTTGCAGCACACTGCTGGCCACAGGTCTCCAGTCCGAAAAGCAACCCACCACCACCACCCTCTCTCCTACCTTCAAGCCAACTTTATATCCGACTGGCTAGCTCGCTCTGTATTCCACGTGATCTAACCTTGTTAACCAGTCTACCATACTTTGGGCAGTTAATATTGCACTCGGGTAATGTAATATAAAACCTGAATCAGAGCTGATTTGGCATTGCAGAATCCTCGTCTCTCCAAAAAGCTGTGCTATTTAATGAAGCTAAGAATAATTAATATGCAACTTCATTGCAAGGTTTATGCTGAATTTTAAAAAGTCATTGTTCTTGTGATTTCCATGTGAAATCGTCAATGGAATAATTGCTGCCCCTCTTCATGGCTAATTAATCGAGGGCAATATTTTCAGCACTTGTTTAGGATACAGACACAGATGTAATAGCCACACTCTCCAAGTCCCTGATCCCAAATCCTACATTCCTGGGGAAGACCTATAGCTAAGTGTTAGGGCATTGGAATGCCTCCAAACCTTCAGATATTGGAATGAAGGAATCTTTGCTCAGGGGTTGAGGATTTGCAGAATGAGAAGAAAGGAAACTAATATAATAGAAAGGAAGAATGAGTTTACAATTCTATAGCGCCTTTCTGTACCTTAGGTCATCTTAAAATGCCTTGCAAGCAATGAAGTAGTTTTAAAAAGTGTAGAAAACAAGGTAGCTATATTATGTAAATCAAAATCCCATAACAGCAAAATAACAATGATCAGAGTTTTATTTAATGTTGGTCGAAGAATAAACAGTGTCTAGATAACTTATCTGATCATCTTCAGAGAGTGGGAAAGGTCTTTTTACATAAACCTGATCTTTAATGTCTGACTTTAAAGACACCATCTCCTGCAACGCAGCACCAGTGTGTGGCATCAAACTGGAGTTTTATGGAATGAGATTTGAACCTAGAACCTTGTGACTCAGCGGTACAAAAGCTGCCCTAATGGAGCTGCAGCTGCTGATGTGAGGAAGAAAATAATTTGTGCAGAATGGGCGATATTGGATTGGGCACCCATTTTGTGCAGCACGTATGGAACATCAGGTGCTTGATCTGCTAGTCCCAAACTTTTCACCATCAGCCGTGAGTAATTTCGGTTCTACCCCAAATTTAAAAAGATAACCTAGAAACTTGCAAATCCATTGCCTATATGGAATATATGCAAGTAGGAAGTACCATTGACAGAAGGAATAAAGTTCCTAGGTTAAGCTTTTTGAGAGGTCTTAGATTAATTCGAGAGTTGCAGCTCATACAATCAGTTCTAGCACCAACCGCTCCCTCAATTTTTTCCAAAATTCTCTATGACCAGCTTCTAATTGTACTGCAGCCTCTAAGTATCCAGAGTAGAACATTGAACAGAATTAAAGTTGTTAAATGAAATGAGAAACAAGAGAGGCACAAAGAGCCAGTTGTGAAGTGGGGATTAGTTCTGAACTCCTTGCTCCCTAATGATGAATTAATACCTGAGAAACAAACATTAACTTTATTTCAGTGTCAGCTACAAACTTATAGAAGCTAAAGAATTTTGATGGAAATGTACTTATCTGACACATCCCATTTACCATGGATAAGTGTTGTAGTATGCTGCTTTGAAAATTTGGCCAAGTAGACCATGAATAGGATTGACCTGGCATTTAAATAGACCTGTACAGTGGACTGCAGTACATAGTAGGAATGCTGCGTTGATTATGGACGTAATTTCACAAAAATGTGATCCAGGTTCTAAACAGGATGCAGGGAACAACATCAATCCCATATGCAAAAGAGAATATTGTGAAAATATGAGGGAAATGTGAGGTATGTAACACAGAGAGAAAAAAGTATAGTGGGGCTGGGAAGGGATTGATGAAGGTAAAATTCAATACTAAATGGAAGAAGTAACCTATTGCTGCTTCAAAGTAAGAAAATAAAATTCTGCCTACTATCTTAAAAGTAATGAAATAGTGAATTACAATTGGTCCAGCACTATAAACATTGAGTTTCTAGAATATTTATGGATGGGTCTTCTGTGGAACAGAAATCAGATCATGTACATGTGTATTAACTTCGAAATCCCACATCAGCATATCTAAAGTGTCTGTAGAGTTCTGTTTCATAACGTGTCCCAAATTGTGTTCCACTAGTGGAGCTGCAGTTTTTCCGCATGGACTGGGTCTGTGAAGACACTTTTAAATATAGACTCCCTGAGGGGTAAGAAAAGAATCCTTTCCACGTCCAACGCTCCCATTCTAAACTCTTTTGCCTGACAGATATATTTGCAGAGAAGTGTAGGCACAGAAATATGTACAAATCCGATAAGATTAGCATATTGAATGATTGTCCCCCGGCCCCAGTAATCTATAAAAGGTAAATTCATTTATGTGGCATTGTAGAACTACTCACAAACTCCCAGATTCATCTTTTCTTGAATTTATTTGTATAGCTTAGTTCACATTAACATGGAGCAGATTGATTATAAATTTACATTTCTACTTCTATCCTACTGTCAAACTGATTTCTACAGTAGTGGATTACACTGAGACAGCTGGTTAGCGCCAAAGCATGTTAAAGTGTTTGCACACAACAATATCATTATACTTTAGAAACTCATCATAGTTCAGGTCAGAGACATTTATCCTGTGTGGACGTCAGCTTGAAGAAAGACTCCAAAGTGCAGGTTAAAAACCGAGGGGTATTATCAAGATAATGAAGGGGCTACAGCTTGAAACAGAGCTCGTTCCTTGAACTTTACCACGTAATTTAATTCTCTGGAAAAGCTTGAAGATGGAAAGGTCACCCTCAGGTTCAAACAAGCAATAAATCTTCAGAGATTCACTCAACATTCAAGATATAATCTGTTGCATATGGCTGTTTAAAAGAAAAGGCTTAGAACTGCCCTCTAAATGAGAAATAGATTCTAACATTTTGATTTGATTTTTCCTAACATTAGAAAGTATTGTGTTCCTTTCAAATTTAGACATTTCCACAGAAACAGCGGAATGGCTTTAACTGAGAGGAAGAAGAGTAGGCAGTGGGTTTATTAACCTTGTGTAATCTATAAAATCACTGCTTTCTTAATTTGAACTTTTCAAATTTTACAGGAGCAATGGCCAACATCAAAGTTATTGGTTGCACTGAGTAATCCAGGTTCAACACCTACCTGCCATGTTTAGTCTCCAGTTCACCTGCACAGGTTCCTTAAATTGTAAACAACTGTTGAGGTACTGCAGTATCTACCCCTGCCCCCATTATTAAGGGCCTTTCCTGCAAACTTGGGGGTTGACATGAGCGATACAGCTTTGACACAGGAGGCTCATGGGCAGGATTCTTCAGCTCTGACTTTAATCTTGCCTGACCAACAGGTTAAAACAGTAGCCAGCCACTTGTTGGGGCTTATTCTCATGTGCCAGCCTTTTAGCAATGCGGCTTCTGGATCCAGGAGCGATTTGACAACAGTCTTGATGACACCATGACCTCTGATGAACTCTGTCAGGTGGTGGGGATGGCAGAGCCGCACAACCTGGGTTGGTAGGCAACTATAACATTTTAACATGGTTTCCAGTGCAGCTTCTGGGAGTTGCCCAGAACTTCAAGCTTCCCCTGTCCAAGGATCTACTTGGGCTGTTCTACCATTCTGTTGGGACCTTGTTTGCACACATCATTTTGGTCTCAGAACACCCCCCAGCCCCAACTTAGCTACTGCCCACTCCAGTGCCAGGGCCTGAGCCCAGGACCAACCTGAATCCTGCTCCTATGATGCTTCTTGGCCTGCTGTGTTCATCCAGCTTACACCTTGTTATCTAAGATTTTCCAGCATCTGCAGTTCCTACTATCTCTGATCCCATTTGTTCTGCTTCCCAGGTTTGGAGTCAGAAATCCAACATATAAATTATGACATTAAAGTCCCACCAAGTCTTGTCTGGTACTGTTATCACCCAATACTCAGCAGCTCTGAATGTCTCTTTCTAAACTCTCCAAGTCACCAAAACTTAAAAAGGGAAGTGCAAAGCACTTCCTAAACAGCAAGTGAATTCCCAGAGTTCAGGGTCTATAGATAACCCATGCCTTAAGGGTTTGAATATTCTTACCTGCCCCAATTAATCCCACTCTTAGTGTCCATTTGAAAAAGGCTGCTAACTGCACCAAAGGTGGCATCACTGAAAAAGGCACACGAAGGGTTAATATGTCGTCCAATTCAAAGCACTATGTTGCAGTTATTTTTACAAACCAAACACAGTTGCCTGTGATTTATTTGGCCTGTAACTTTATCTTGTATAAACAAAAACTACACTTGTTTCAATAAATACACTGCAGTGTCAAAGGGGCAATATTTGCCTTACAAGGCACTATCTCACTTGGCCAATACCAGCTGTCATAGGAATACCACAGCTGTGTGTCTGAAGTAGTGGGAAACTTCCAACAGCAGCAATATTGACAGCTGGGCTGCCGACACTGAGAGGTCTCAATGCAGGCTGCGTCATTAGATTACTCAACTGGGCCTTTCCTGGAAATTTCTCAACAAATCCCGTGACAAACAGGTCTTTCACCTCATGATCTACATGAGCCTCCTCCCATTTTATCAGCACATCTCTCTTAATTCCATCCTTCTGCATGTGAGCTAGTGAGGGTATGGTAGTATCACTGGGCCCAGAGGCCCAGGCTAATGCTCTGGGTCCCAACCTCACCACAGCAGCCAGTGGAATTTAAAATTCAATCAGTAAAATCGAGAATTGAAAGCAGCTGTGAATCAATTGATGTGAAAAGCCATTTTGGTTCACTAATGTCCTTCAGGGAAGGAGATCTGCAGTCTTTACCTGGTCTGACTTACATGTGACTCCAGACCCTCAGAATGTGGTTGACTCTTAGCTAGCCTCCGAAATGATCCTAGGAGGACATTCAGTGGATACTCGGGGCTGAGGACCAGCCTTGCTCGTTATACCTACTTGCCATGAATGAATAAAAATATAGTTACCTAGGTTCCCTTTACATGTACCTCTGCTACTCTTCTAGAGAAGAAACCTGGCACCCCTTGTTCAGTTGTTATGACAGGTATCTCAGGTTAGGATGTTGCATGTTAAACAATCTAAAGAAAACAATTAAACACTCAGCACAAGTTTATTTCTTCACTTCACCTCCGCCCCCAAATCACATCTTTGACTTGTCTGATCTTTCCAGCCAAGCTGTGAACACTGGTATGGGTGCCCTCTGGGGCGTGGCAGGGCAAGTGGGATTTATTTATAAACTCTGTGGCTATGGGGCCTGTTGCCAAGCAGCATGTCATGTAAATATGGAAAAAGCCAGCAATGCTGTCCGAAGCTTTGTGTAGGTTTTCATCAGCATTTCTTGGTAGAGAGGAGCTGCCTTCTGGAGGTAGCAATGAAGTCAGTTTCTGAACACTGCACAGAAGAGTAAAATCATTGTTCATCCTTGTCTATAGTGACCATCACCATTAATATTTGAATAAAAAATACAAAGGAACTAATTTCCCCACTACGCAGGCAGTATAATCCTGTATGAAAAGCCACCAACTTCCTTTGCCGTAACCCACAAAGTAGCTATATTAAGAGCTTGACCTTTGCAGCAACTGTGACACCAAGCTGATGAGTTGAAACACTCCCCCATCCAGACAGTTGACCACATAATTTAGGTTGATCCTCCACTTTGTTACAAAAAGGATCCTTGCATCACTGGGGGTGCCAACCTTCACATGAGATGTTGACGGTAAAGGCAAAACAATTAATCTCTGGTTTGCACCACATTTATTTAAAGATCAGTTCTACTGGTCATCAATTGTTCTTTGCTGGTTGTTGATTATTCATTTGTTTGTGGGATCTTGCTGTACATTAAAAAAAATTACCCTGTTCACCGACACAAGTGACTGAATTAACAAAAAAAGAACAGTTGCTCCATTTTTTCTAAGATAGCTGCTATATAAATGCAAGTTCCTCCATTGTTGAGCCAAGCAAATTGCCTTAAAAGCAAGCAAACTACACAGCAGGTTTTACACTCCCTGGAGTTTGTGCTGTTTTACATCAGTTTTGGAGTCGGTCCAATTGATGTATGTGCACCAACTTGTCCAAAATGGTCCAGAACTGCGTTGACCAATTTGGATCTCTGCAATAGTTGAAAAGCAGCATACTGTGAATGCTGACCATCGGAAATTTACAAAAAAAAAGTGCTGCAAATGCTCAGCACAATATCTGTGGAGAGAGAAACAGAGTTAACGTTTAAAGTCAAAGTCACAGAGAAAAGTTTGAGATGTCAGGGGCGAGAGGTAAGTGGGTCAAGGAGTAAAAAGGAGCTCAACAGGAGCAGAGATAGTAGGAACTGCAGATGCTGCAGAATCCGAGACAACAAGGTGCAGAGCTGGATGAACACAGCAGGCCAAGCAGCATCATAGGAGCAGAAAGGTATGATGCTGCTTGGCCTGCTGTGTTCATCCAGCCCTGCACCTTGTTGTCTCAACAGGAGCATTTGAGTGACAGAAAAGTGAGTCCTCCCAAGCTAAAGAGAATGGTGATGGGCCAAGGAAAGAAACAAGGAGCGGACGTGCTGTGAACTGCAAAGGAAATGAAACAGACTGGTTGGGGGGTGGGACAGATTATGGTCCGGCAGAACCTGACATTCCAGCCTTCTGGACTCAAAGTACCTCGGGAAAGCTGGGGAGCTGCTGCTAAAGCTTACATTGAGCAGTGCAGCAGCCTAATGACAAAGTGTCAGCATGAGAGGAGGGTGCAAAATTGCTTCTCAGGTGATCTGAATGGAGGTTCCACAGAGCAGTCACCCAATCTGTATTTGGTATTTCCAGTGTGGAGGAGACCACATTACTTCCTTAGACCAGATTGAAAGCAGTTCATGCACATCACTGCTTCACCTTAGTCAGTGAGAGTAGAAATAGCAGAGCTTACACCTTCTGTGAATCTTTACATTTTTCTGCTCTTAAACCAGCTGCTAGTATGAAGGTGATTGCCTCAATTTTGTTTTCTTCTTTCATTGGGATGTGGACATCACTGGTAAAGCCGACATTTTTTTGCGGGTCACCCGGACCCGAAACGTTAACTCTTGTTTTTTTCCTTCACAGATGCTGCCAGACCTGCTGAGCTTTTCCAGCAACTTCTGTTTTTGTTCCTGATTTACAGTATCCGCAGTTCTTTCAGTTTTTATTTTAATCCAATCCCTGATTTCCCTTGAACTGAGTGGTTGTCTAGGCTATTACAGACAGCTGTTAAGGGTTGATCACATTGCTCTGAGGCTGGAATCACATATAGCCCAGAGGCTGGAATCACATATAGCCCAGACTGATGAAAGCAGGCTGATTTCCTATCAGTGAACCAGATGGGCTTTTACAGCAATGGTAGTTGTCACAGTCTCAATCACTGATTTATTAATTGAATTCAAATCTCACCACTGCCTTGGTCCCCTTGAGTTATGGATGACTAGTCTAATGACATCACTGTTGTGCCTCCGCCCAGGCCAAAACACTGTTCTTACTATGTATTGGCACAGGCTGCTTTCATATCTGAGGAGTTATGAATATACAATGTTCAAAAACACTCAGCGAACATGCCCACTTCAGATCTCCTGATGGAAGAAAGGTTGAGATGAAGCATCTAAAAGATGGTTGGGCCTAGGACACAATCCTCAGGAACTCCTGCAGAGATGTCCTGGAGCTGAGATGACTGACCTCCACCAACCATGACCATCTTCCTGCGGGCCAGGTTTTACTCCAACCAACGGAGAGTTTGTCCCCTGATTCCCAATGGCTTCAGTTTTGCTGGGGTTCTTTGGATGCCACATTTGCTTAACTGTGTCTTCAATGCCTGGGGTGGTCAGTCTCACTCTCATCTCACCTCACCTCTGGAATTCAGCTCTTTTGTCCATGTTTGAACCAAGGCTGTAAGGAAGTCAGGAGCTGGGTGGCCCTGGCGGAACCCAAACTGGGCATCACTGAGCAAGTTATTGCTGAGCAGGTGCTGCTTGATAGCGCTGTTACTGACACCTTCCATCACTTTACTGATGATCGAGAGGAGACTGAGGGGGCGGTAATTGGCCAGGTTGAATTTGGTTAGGGGTGCGGCAAGTTCTGGAGCTAGTCTTCAGTATTATTGTCAGAAAACTGTCAGGGACAGTAGCCTTTGCAGTATCCAATGCCTTCAACTTTTTCTTAACTTCACAAGAATGAATCAAATTGGCTGATGATTGGTATCTGTGATGCTGGAGACCAATGGAAGAGGCTGAGATGGATCATCCACTAGGAACTTCTGGCTGAAGACGGTTGCAAATGCTTCAGCCTGGTCTTTTATTTAGACTGGGCTGCCTTGTCATTAAGGATATTTTGGGACCTTCTTCCCCCAGTTAGTTGTTTAATGTCCATTCACAATGGAGTGAAGGACTGCAAAGATTTGATCTGATCCATTAGTTGTGGGATGGCACAGCTCTGTCTATAGCATTCTAGTGATATGCATGTAACCATCACCAGGTGCATGTCATTGTTAGAAATTTCTGGTCTTGCTTCTGTCTGGACCTCTCGCACTTCTCATTAAATCAAATTGGTCCTTGGGTTGATGGTAATGGCAGAGTAGGAGGGAGGATTTACCAGTCCATAAGGTTAGTGATGGAGAATAGATATGGTGTTGCTGCAGCTGATGGCCCCCAGAACTTCATGAATGCCACGTTTGAGCAGCTACATCTGTTCTGCATCTATTCCATTTAGCAGGGCAGTCGTCACCAGTACTGCATATACAAGTACCAAAGACAGTGCTACAATGTCTTGTTGAATGGCACGGTGGTTCAGTTGGTAGCAATGCTGCCTTGTGGCGCCAGGGGCCCTGGTTCAGTCCCCACTTCAGGCGACCGTCTGCGTGGAGTTTGCACGTTCTCCCTGTGTCTGCGTGGGTTTCCTCCAGGTATTCTGGTTCCCTCCCACAGTCCAAAGCTGTGCAGGTTAGGTGGATTGGCCCAGCTGAATTACCCATAGTGTTAAGGGATATGTAGGTTAGGTGCGCTAGCTATGGGAAATGCAAGGATAAGGTTGGGGGACAGGTCTGGATGGGACGCTCTTCAGATGATCTGTGAGGACTTGTTGGGCCAAATGGCCTGTTTCCACACTGTGGGGATTCTGTAATTCTTAAATGGCCGAACTGAGGTTCTGAATGAATTACAGAGTCTACTTTTCATCCAAAAGACTGGTACCCAGGAAGCACATAGACTAACCGTGACTACCTGCTGCTTTCAGCTTGATGAATGATCTTACCGTACGGTGTACATAATGGTCTGTTTGGAGAAACTAGGCGAGTTTGGAAGAGCTGTGCTTCGGAGTTACTCAGTCCCCACTTTGGTCTAGCCAGCTCCCAGCTTTTTAATTTTTCACTCAACTGTGGCTAGTTTTCAAAAAAAGTACTTGAACTGAATTAATGGAACTCCCAAAGATAATATATAATGCATGTGTCAATCAAAAGTTCTCTCACCATTGATTGCATTTTGTTTTGCCTGTTGAGTGAAACCTGCTTAGAAATTTTCATCTCCAAACACACAGCTATTCCTTAACAAGTTTCCATCAACAACTGAAGCCACTTAGTCCTTGAAGGTTTTGATTGGTGAACAGGTCAAAGGTTATGGGGAGAAGGCAGGAGAGGGGTTGAGAAACATATCAGCCATGATTGAATGGCGAAGCAGACTCAATGGGTGGAATGGCCTAATTTTGTTCCTATATCTTACGGTGTGTGTCATGGACCACTTCAGTCAGTGGGTCACTTTATCTTTCTAATGACTTTCCACTAGTAAGCACTAAGAACTCATTCAAAAACAACACAATACAATATTATTCAGAAGAAGGAAAAACAAGTTAATTGTACATGCTGAAGGAGACTTGATAGCAAAGTCATTTGTACTCTAAATCCACTACAAGCTAACAAAATCTGCTTCATTCCACCTTTTAAAACAGTACAGAGATCAGAACATTGAGGATTTAAAAAAGAAAATTAGCCACTAAATCTTTAAAAGGCAAAATGAAAAACCGTGATTGGATTATTCGTTCTCCCATAGTACTGCAATCACTTGTCCTTTATGGAGCATAGCATCACTTATTACCAGGAATGCCCATGATTTTTGACAACCCATTGTCTGAACATGGTAATACTTGGGAATAATGATTAACGAATAGGAGCAGGCACTGAATGATATAAAAGGCAAACTTTACATTAAGTATACATCTGTTAGATCCAAGCAAACATAAATTGGTACCATCAATTAAAGCACAAAACTGGTTCAAACTTAAGTGTAATCGGAACACAAGCATCCTTTACTCTTAAACAAGGGCTATGACCAAATGTCTTGGCCGTATTTGCAGGTCTCTGCTCCATCAAAGTACACACTCGCTTTGAGTCAATTTCCATAGCTACGGCTTAAGCTCCTTTGAACAACTGACTTGTTGGAGCAGAGTTGTTGAAACAAGGTGACCTGGGCAGGTTTCACTGTTGTGATTAACTGAATGAAAACTGTGTTCAATCCCATTAATGATGTGCTTTTCTTGAATCCAGGCAATGAATGTGGTAAGTATCTAATGAATTATATTGTCCATTTCTGTGTGCATGTTTGTGCATGGTTCTTGTTAACCCTCTCCTGCCCAGGCTGCTTCTAAGATTGCTTACAAGACCAAGCCATTTGCAAAGTATCATGGACAACTTCACTGACCTACGTAACTGGCTCCTAACTCCAGCCTGGTTGTTACTTTCTCAAATGCATTCCCATTTAATAGATATACAGCAAGTTGTCTCTATTCCCAGTGTTTTATTTTAATTCAATTGGAATAATTACTTTGCAGTTGCAAAGGACTACCAAAGTCAAATAGTCCATTTTATTAAAGGTGGGTGGAAAACTCAGAAGTTCCATTCCAATCACCCCGATAGGATTGAAAAAGCAATTAATTCTCGATTTGCCTTTTATGGAATAAAATACTACTGAGCAGTCAGCAAGTCCCAAGAAACTCATCAATTTAACCTGGGCTGGAGAGATCATTTCTTTGATCTTGGCTCTTTATCCTATGCCTGTAAATAGACAAAAAGCAAATGGAAGTCCTTGAGTAGAATTAGTCTCAAACCAAATGAGTGAGCAGCAGAAATATCACTGGCTTGACTGGTGAATGGTGTGTCATAGGATGTTAAACTGATGTCAGTATTGGGTGATCATAACCAATTCTCCAGGGGTGCACCTTCAGTATGTCGGAAGGATGGAAGAGGATGAAAGCAATGGGAAACACAACATTACTGGTGTAGAGAAGATAAAGATAGAACAGTTTACTTAAAGCCATGATAGCAGAACAAAAAGACACACATAACAGGCATGAAAGGACAAAAGCAGTTCTTTTAGCAGAGTTAGAACTATTATAGACATCAAAGTCAAGTAGTGTAGAGAAACCTTTGGAATTGTTTGAATAAATATAATCTTAGGAGAAATTAACCTAAATTTAGTGGTTGAAAGGATATGCTGGAAATGATGACAAACTTTGGAAGGGAGGTACAATCTGCATTAAGTTACAAACGCAGAATATCATTTCAGAGTGGTGGTTCATGGACAATAGCTTACAATTTAGATCCAAAAGCCTGCTGGCTCCTGCAATATTTAGTTTGGAAATATATAAAGATTTTGGTGAGAGGCTCATTTTTAAAAGGGACCTTGCCTACACCACTCTCAGCCCCCAACTATAACAAGTTTTAGTAGAAAACAAGAAATGCTTACCCAATTTCAAAGTGAAGTCAGCGTATTTCTCCACTGATCACCACTTTTCACATCCCGTCTTCCCTTTCACGATCCCATCCTCATGGCAATCATTTCATTACCCTGTTATCTTGATCTTCACTTTCCTAGTTATAGATAACTATCCTCACCGGGGTCTTTATTGATCCTGTTGGAATTACAAGGAGTAGATTCAACAACCTTTTAAATGTATAAATATCCTGCTAATCTAGTGACAGCCCCCAAAGATTCTGGTTATTAATGCTAAGGATCATTTGATGAGGATCCAAACCTTATAGGGATTGCTGAATAATAAGATATTCTTCTCCACTTAGGAAGGCTCGTTGATAATCAGCGAATGAAGTTTTCTTTAAGAGAATCCAAATCTGAGGCTTATATTTTCTGTTTAAAGCGGAGTATTGTTCCATTAGACGGAACTATCAATTCATCGCTACTCACCAGAGTATGAGCATAGCGTAACACTGGTTCTAACCAAGAACAGATATCATAATCCTTACACTAATAAAATTAGCAAATAAAATAATGCCATTATTTCGGATTTCCCTTTTAATGCAAACCTAACTGAACTGCTTCTCAATTGGCTCCTGAAGGCAGTCCTAATGAAGAGTGTGGAATTATTTCTAAATTGACCCTAAGCTAGCAATACTGTTCAACAACAACATTAGGGTGGTTGGCGGTATCACACTGGTACAGAAGGAAATGTTCTGCTGTTGCCACTAGGGGGCTTAAGTATTTAGCATCCCCTTCAGCTATAGATTAATTCAGCACAACGTAGAAATTGAACCCAAAACCATCCTGTTTGATTTATCGAGCAAGTTCTTTATTGTACAAATCCTCCCATCTTTGAGGATTTTGCTACAGTTTGAATGTATATTTCCCAACAGTGCTAATAGCAATTTGGATTTTCCTGTATTCTACACTCAGTTTTCTCGCTGTAAAGTCCTTGACAGTGTGGTGCAGTTCAGAAGTGACTGGTTTAAGTAGTAATTGAAACTGAGGTTCTGGAAAGCAAGAACTGAACCTATGGGTCTCTAAGGGACACGATTGTTGTAACACAGTGGTAGCGTCCAATCTCTGCTTCAGGGATCTGTGTTCAAGTCCCATTTGTTCCAGAGGTGCATAACAGCATCTCTAATTAGAAAATATCTGGAATATTTAGGAGAAGAGAGTTGACTGTCGAAGCTTGTGTGCTGTAAGAGTGATCACAATATTCCAAAGTTATATAAATTTGAAGCATTCTTGGGATTAAGTTAGTATTTTACTGAAATGAATTTTAAATACTTTACTAAGACAGCAGAAGGTGAACCATGATTCAACATTTTTTTTTCATAATTCTGATAGTCTGCAGTCTTTTTTTTAATTAGCATTGTGTGGCAGGATTGGCTCCAGACCGCGACTTCGCTTCAGAAGGTAAAGTTCTCCCTCCCAGCTTGTTTTATCAGCCCCGAGTACAGGAGGAAGGCTGAGAGCAGGAATTGGAAGCAATCAGGAGGTCAGGCAATGTGTGGGCAAGGAGACGAGAGAAAGGAACTGAGTTAATCTTTCAGTTTCATGACCTTTTCATTAGACCTGGAAGGATTTAGAAATTTCACAGTTTATAAACAAATAATGGTGCGTGATGTTTGGCACCTTCCTCTACCTTGATCATCATTGTTATATACAAAGGCTATGAGCACAGTTCCTGTATAGTATTGTATTACATTGGAAATACCCTTGCACCTTCTCTGCTATTCAATATGCCAAAGTGAAAATAGTTTTTATGTGATAACTTGCCTTGTGCCACAGCCTCACTCCCTTTTTTTTGCGCCGATTTTCAACATTACTTTTTCTTGCTTTACTCCTTGAGGTGAAGGTATTCACTTGGGGGAAAAGGAGCACTTTGCCATATTTCAAAGCTCAGGTGTCAGCGCTGTCCAGTTGTGCAAAAGATATTTTAGCAAAGCGTGACTTCCAGGTGCTTCAGTACTGTGTCTACAAACTTGGAAGGAGACTCACTTGAATGCACCAGTGTGACACTTACTTTTCTATGCCAACTACCCTTTGTCACCTTTCTAAAAGAGATGGGCAGCAATCTGCTCAATTGTGACTGAATTAAGAACGTTTCAAACTAATTTCATGAAAAGCACTTTACAAAGTGAGTGGGCAGACTCCTATTCTGTCATGTTGAGGTGGATTGGTCCAACTCATGGGAGGCCCAAACATTTCCCCAGTAACGCTCCTCCAATCATTTCTAAGTGGGCCTTGACACACATCAGGAGCCTTGGGATAAATACTCAATAGTAAATCCTTTACTGTTGCCTCTACTATCTCAGCACTTGCCAGTAATTTGGGGTGAAGGCAATAATATTTGTGAGAATAGCAGATAGGAGATTAACCATGGAATACAGTTCATATCCTAGAACCTGATTAGTTCACTTGCGAAATGTAGCTAGTGCCATTTAGAAGCTATAAACAATACCATTTACTCATTCTGATTATACAACATGGTGAGCAATAATTGAACTTATCATAAGTTAACTACAGGCATTCCTGATGGCATCAATGAATTTTACAATGGGATCTGTTCTCAGCTCTGGTGTCTCCATGAAATAGCCTATATCATCCTCATCAAATGTTTTTGCACATGGTCCTGCTGTCTAAATATGATCAAAGCCTACAACAAGGCTTTAACGCCCATGTCTTCAGGGTTTCCAAACTCGTGCAATAACTAACATGTCTCTTCACCGCCCACTATACTGTCACTATCTGCCTCATTGCTGTGTGTTCCATGATGTGACTCCAATCAGTGTTTTTGATCTGTGCGGGAACCGAGACCACTTGTCACTTGAGAATTCTGATTGGCCTAAGCCAGGGTTCCTGCAAGTGGTGGAACATGTCCACAGGGAAGGTGAAGGATGGAAATGAACCCTGACCAATCGTTGCTGCTGTCATGTTCGGGACCATTTCAAAACCAGTTTTGAGCACTGAGCGGTCACAGCATGGACAATCCATTATGAAATGAGCTGCTAAAGGGGTTCTGAAGTCTTACAATGGAATCAAATGACTGTGAATCATTAAAGGTCCCAAAAGTCATCAAGTCTTTTTTTTAAAAGAGACAGTTTAAAGCTTGCAGTCAACATAAAAATGACATTTTGCTGAAATTATTAACTTTCCATAGTCTCCTGCACCGTACCTTCCTGTTATCAGTAATGGAGCTGGCTGAAGATTAGCTGTCTACAGTTCCACTCATTCACTGTTAGAATTCACTAGTCACTAGAAAAATCCTGAGAGGATGGTTCCTCCTCCCTTTCTGGCTCACAGTGACACTGTTAGATTTCTGAACCGAACAGAAGTCCTTAATCCGCTATATTGACAGAAAGCATATTGGGGTCTTTCTCGCTGTGTTGCCCCGACTGTTGATCAGCCGAAAAGTGAGCCTTATTTTTCAAACGGGACAAACCATTTCCTGACTGCTGGAAAGGGATTGATTTTCTTGGGTCCAGGGTGATGTGCCATGATACCATTAGGTGGGTGAAATGTGCACGGCCACTAACTAAGCTTCATGCAAGATAACTTGGCTGCTTTAACCACTCATTCCCACTGTCTGTTCTCTGACACCTTTGCTTCTCTTCAGATTCACTGCCCATGCTCTTCTTTGCATCTGTTTGTCCTTCCACCCAGCTTTGCTCATCCAGCTTTCTTTATTTCCAAAGGATCAAGCCTCAAAAGACAAAGCCCTGCAGAATATGGCCGCCATGTCTTCAGCACAGATCGTTTCAGCGACTGCAATGCAGAACAAATTGGGGATAACGCCCATCCCCCAAGCTCCCTACCCAGCAGCAGCCAGGGTAAGTCTCTTTGACTCGCGTTAACATGTGCTGAGCCAGAAATGCAAACCTTCCTTCATATCCCCTGCTGACTATCCTGGGACCTTAGGTGTCAGGTATAGCTTTTTGTTTTAATGTTCATTCTTGAGATGAGGGCATTGCTGACTAGGCCAACATTTATTGCCCAAAGGGCAGTTAAGAGTCATCCACATTGCTGTGAGTCTGGAGTCACATGTAGGCCAGACCAGGTGAGGATGGCAGATTTCCTTCACTAAAGGACATTAGTGAGCCAGATGGGTTTTTCTGACAATTGGCAATGGCTTCATGGTCATCGTTAAAGTCTTAATTCCAGATGTTTTTATTAAATGCATTATAGTTCTCCCTTAATGAAATAGTTGTGTTCTTGCGTGACCGTGCTATAGAAAATTGCACTATAGGGGAATCGCTATACCTGTACAGCAGAAAGTTCGTGTTATCCAAACAGCATCCACCATTCATCAATTGCATTACAGCCAATTTGCATTAACGAAACACACATTATAGCAGAACTACCTGTAGTGGATTTTGAACCCCAGCTCCCAGAACATTGCCCAGCTCTCTGGATTGATAGTCCAGTCATAATACAACAACGCTGTTCCCTCCCCTGAGTGGGTAACACTGTCACATCTTGAGTCAGAAGGATTTAGGTTCATTTGCTGATTAAAAGATTTAAGCACTGAATCGAGGCTAACTGTATGGTGG
>NC_063356.1:38709199-38731699 GCF_021869965.1 Rhincodon typus | reverse complement strand
TAACACCTGAACCGAAAGCTTGTGTTTTCAAATAAACCTGTTGGTTATAACCTGATGTCCTGTGATTTCTGACCTCAGTTAAGCAGGATATTCATGCGACCACGTACAAAATATTGTATCACAGTTTTGGTCTCTTTATCTAGGAAGGATGTGAATGCACTGGAAGCAGTTCAGAGAAGGTTTACCAGACTAAAACTTGAAATGGGTGGTCTGCCTTATGCAGAAAGGTTGGACAGGGTAAGCCTGTATCCACTGGAGTTTAGAAAGAGGAGGTGACTTGATTGAAACCTAAGATCCTGAGGGGATCTTGACCCAGGCTGGATGTGAAAGGGCGTTTTCTTTTGTGGGAGAATCTCAAACTGGAAGTGACTGTTTTCAAAAGGAAAGGGTTGATTATTTAATACAGAGCTGAGGACAATTTTCTTCCTCATAGTGGGGAGTGAGTCTTTCGAATTTGTTGCCTTGAAAGGTTGTGAAAGCAGAGTCTTTGAATGTTTTTATTGCAGGGTGGATAGGTTCTTGATAAGCAAAGGGGTGAAAGGTTATTGAGGGTAGGTGGGAATGTGGGGTCATCAGATCAGCCATGATCTCATTGAATGGTGGAGCGGGCTTGATGGGATGAGTGGCCAACTTCTGCTCCTGATTCATATGTTTGCATGTAAGATATTGGAAGGCAAGGAAGAAATATTTGCAGAAGAGTCAGCAGAAAGATCAAGAGTGGGATGCAAGTACTGTGGAGGGCTCCACACAAAAGATAAGACAGCATATCCACAGTGTAGGGAATGGAGTGCTATAACTGCTAGTCACAGAACAACTTCACACACCGGCGTTTATCTAGAAAGACACAAAGCGGGTCTGTAAAATGCTTACCGGAGAGATGTCCGCGGATAATTCTGTACGGTACAGCGGCTTGGTATCGGATCTAAAAGATGATCAATGGTTTGTGACTGTTGGAATGATGGTTGTAGACAGACAGCATCAAGTGTTTGAGAAGGGACACAGGTAGACACTGGTGCTTTCTGTAACATCATGAGCTTCCCAGGGCAGCTCAAATGGTGACCCAAAAATGAAACTATCGAAAGTAAAGTTGAGAATCAATGCTTATCTCAAGAGGACAAATGAAGCTGAGAACCCAATGCATTGGGAATAATGAAGATCTGGAGTCTCAAAGAGTAGATGTCAAGCTCCATTTCCTATTTTGAGGTGGCGATTACACTTGCAATGGTCACTTTGACAGCTGTGCAGGAGCATCGTGAACATGAAAGCTAAGAGCAGAAGTGGATTGTCAAGCCTGTTATAACATTCAGTACAATCATGGCTGAACCTTCCTACCCACGCCCTATATCCATTGGTTCCCTGAGAAACCTGTGTACTGCAGCTTAAATGCATTCAACAATGCACCATCCAGAGCCCCCAAGGCAAGAAATAAATGTAAATAAAAGTCTTTCCTTCTGTGAACGTTCTTGCCAAATTTTACCACAAAAGGTGTCAAGTCAACATAATCTGAAACAGCATGGTTGTAAGTCGGTCATTAGGCTCCCTGAAGCCTAGGTGACCAAAACTACAGATAGCAAAGTCATACAGAATAGGGCAGATTCAAATCCCTGGACTGTACTGTGACCTCACAGCTAATGGTTAATGCAGTGGCAAAAAAAGGTAAGGTGGGAGCTGGTGTTCTGGGTCAGGAAGTGGGTAAAGGATCCCTAGAATTCCAATTCCCAGTCACAAGACATAAGGCAAGGACTGAAACTGCTCACCGTCTGATTTTATTTGGTAAAAAGACCAGATGTACAAATATCACATCCCAAAAACAGTTAACACAGAGATTTCACCTTGGAGATTTTATCTCTTCACTGGTCACTGGACACATCCATTCTCAGTGCCTTCACATTGCAGTGAGTGAGGACAAAGACCCTTTATTCTTCCACTAGCCCATGCCACTTGCTGACTTTGTTCTAAATCAACTGAACCAGCATTCAACACCCGACCTATCTCCCATGCCTCACTATTTTCCTAATGGACCTGCATGCCATGGATTGGACAGCATCTGTCTCCTTCTGCTAGTAATCAGTTTTTACAGATGTCTTGCTTGTCACCAGCTGAAGACTTGAGGAGAACTTCCCAATTTAATGTCACTGTGTTTTAGCCAGTGCTCTTTCATTGCTGTTGGGTGATATTCAACAGTGATGATGAATGGCTGAGGGTATGGGATGAATGTGCCAATTAGGATAATTGTTACTCGTTGCTATGACAAACTTTGTGCAGAAAGTCTGATTTCATATGCCTGCGGAAGCAGTTGTAGTTTGATCGGTAAATAATATATACAACATTTAAAGTTACTGCAATGTGAATTCCTCGGAGCAGGAGTTCAGAATGTAACAGGAAAAGTTATATTTGCCCAAGACTTTATATTTTTGACTTTTAATTTCCCTTTTGCCCCGAATGTGGGTGATATATGCTGAGGTACAGGTACCCTTCCCATATGAGTCACAAATGTCCATTTTGTCAGGATGTTCCAATATAGACCATGGAATCCAAAGCCTTGGTATCTGTTGACCTGATTCTGGACAAATGCTGGGAGTAGAACCTCCACCTTATTTTTATCTGCCCTGCTTTCCGAGCCAAGCCTTCTGGGTTCAGCTGTAGCCGTGCCAACCCGGTGAAGATTTTTCTTTTTTTCCAGTTCATGGGTTTTGGGCATCGCTGGCTGAGTGCCTTGTCATCGTACGAGAGTAAGAGAAAAAAGGACAGTGCGTTAGTTGTAACAAGGCCTCTTTAATCTTGCGCCTTAATTCCCTTGCAATTAAGGTCACAAGTTGTCCCATTTGTTTGCTGTACCTGCATGCTAATTATTTTTGTTCCACCCAAGTCTCCTTGATGATTTATATTTGCATATTTCACGCCTTCCGAAAAATATTTTGTTGCCAAAGTGAATAACCTCATGAAATCTATGTCGATTTGCAGCCTCTTGTGTCATCGTCACAGTTTGCATTCTCATGAAGCTTTGTACCATAAACACATTTAGATACATTCCTCTCTGTGTCTCTGTCAATAGCTCAGGCCCCAGCACTAATGCTGATAACAATGGGCACAGCTTGCCAACTTGAAAATGCCCCATTTTATCCCTACTCTCTACTTTCTGTATGTTAACAAACCCTCCATCCAAGCTAATGCTACACCCTATCTCCTATCTTGTGCATTAACTGCACAGCAGCTTATCAAATCCTTTTGAAAATCCAAGTATCATACACCTACTTGTTCCCCTTTATCTGAGCTACTCGTTACACCCTCAGAAAAGTCACAGACCATAGCATGGAATTATTATGGAAGCTACCAGAGCAAGCAAAGTATTGTGAATTTAACAGCAGGACAAGTGCCAAATTGGTGAACCGAAAATTCCTAACAAAGAATTCAGGTAGAATTCTAAACTGGCAGGTCAGAAATTGCAATAGGAAAGAATAGCTAATGACATTGTTTCCCAGCACTTCGAAACCACACGTTACAGGAGTTGTTTGCAATCAGGACAATCAAGCTCAATCAATTAGACCACGCTGATCAGTAAAACTTCAAATCGTTGGAGAGTTTTGTCCAGTGCCACCTTTTCCATCTCCCAACACATTACACTTACTGCAGTTCACATGCTGTATCTCAAAATGTAATTTTCTGAAAGGAATCTAACAATAAACTGGAAGGAACCTAATGCTTAATACATCATGCATGAAAGTTTATTAATTGTGGAATCCTTGTTATCTTTTATTGTTGCAGTTTTGGTCTGGTTCCCTTTCTGGACAACCTGGGTCCTCTCAAGAGTAAGTATCCATGTGGTGTCCTAGCAACCTAATCCTCTGTTGTCAATAACATTGTTCAGCTGGTTTCGATCCAATTGTACAGTTGATCTGAATTCGAGGTGAATGTCCACCTGATTGTGTGGAAGGATGAGTGAACTTTTCCAATGTCAATTTCACTAATTGTAAACTGTGATCAGAAATTGTTTGGCATAGGCCAAACACTGATCTTGTGAACTTGGCCATTCACAAAGGACAATCTTCATCCTGTCACACTTGTATATTGTCCGTAGGGTTAATCTTTTCAGCTTGTTCTTTTGATCATGATGCAAAACCTTGACGGACCCCAAAGTTTCTGGTTGTTGGGGTTGCCAATGAGTGAGGGATCTGTTTTGCTTTAAACGCTTGTTAAAACCTGATGTCTTGTTTAAAACCTTTTCTTTTTTAAAAAAGCAGTATTTTCTTCCAAGTGAAATCAAAGGTTTTGTGTGTCTTTTTAAAAAGAGCAGCTTCACTGAGGTGCCATGTCTCCATTATCTGGTCACGATGCAGAGCTTAGAGTCATTAAGTTATACAGCACGGAAACAGATCCTTCAGTCCAACTCGTCCATGCTGGCCAGATATCTTAAATTAATCTAGTTCCATTTGCCAGCATTTAGCCCATTCCCTAAACCCTTCCTCTACATTTACCCATCCAGACGCCTTTTAAATGTTGTAACTGTACCAGCCTCCACCACCTCCTCTGGCAGCTCATTCCATACACGCACCACCCTCTGTGTGAAAAAGTTAACCCTCAGGTCCCTTTTAAATCTTTCCCCTCTCAGCTTTAACCTATGCCCCTCTAGTTTCGGACTCCCCTGCTCTGGGGGAAAAGACCTTGACTATTCACCCTATCCATGCCTCTCATGATTTTATTGACTCGGGATGAGGAAGGGGATTAGTGGGGAAGAAGGCTGGTTTAACTGATGTTATCAAAATCATATTATTTTGGGCCAATGTCTTTTTCTCGCTCTATATTTTTTTTCTATATATATCTGGCGCCAGCAACATCCCAGAGCTGGCAGGCTGTGTATGGCGGTCCCAAGACAAATGGAGCAGCACACCCACTGAGAGTCCCAGGTGAGGACGACATGAGCTGTAACTGGCCCTGGGCTGCATTGTGAATGCCTCTGGCATATATTGTTCCTGTGTCTGTAACCCTGTGCTGTGCTTTTCCCCCCCACCCCCACTTCCATCTCCGATACTCCCTCCTTTTCAGTACCATCCCAAGCTGGGCATTGGTGGCACCGTAGTGAGGAAAGTGCGCACTATTGGCAGTGTGACATTTCACATTTACTTTGTCTTTGCTAGAAGATAATCAGGTTGGATTCAACACATCTCTCAGCAGGTGCAAATTACGGTGTGTGTCTTTCTATTTGTACCTATAATATCTATAAATTAACATTGGTGACTTGCATCGCCAGCCAATCTTACTGAAAGAAATTCCAGTGAACATCATATTAGCATCTTGTTGCACTTATATCCACTGACCCTACAGGTAGATTTCTGATTGGATTCCCCATTTACAGACTCACTGTCTTGGTGTATTTGGTTTAAATAAAAAAGCCTGGACCATATCACTTGCTGAAGGTGAGGTTCCGTACTTTGGAAAGTGTTAGCGAATGCACAGTTCCATACCATTGTTAGAATTCACTTCCCTGGAGACTAATTCATTCTCTTTTGGAAGTGGTAACAGCAGACTCCCAAGTTAAATGAGCAGCTCTCAATCCAACCTCCTCAACCGTGTTAACTTTACTCACTCAGCCAGTCCCCTCAGCCCATGATTCAGTCCATTTACCCAGTGAGTAGTTGAACCATCCATACTGTGGGTGGCACGGTGGCACAGTGGTTAGCACTGCTGCCTCACAGCACCAGGGACCCAGGTTCAATTCCAGCCTCGGGTGACTGCCTGTGTGGAGTGTGCACATGCTCCCTCTCCCTGTGTCTGTGTGGGTTTCCTCCAAGTGCTCTGGTTTCCTCCTACAGTCCAAATATGTGCAGGTTAGGGTGGATTGGCCGTGCTAATTGCCCCTAGTGCCCAGGGATATACAGGTCAGGTGGATTAGCCATGGGAAATGCAGGATTACAGGGATAGAGTGTGGTGGCAGGGGTCTGGATAGGATGGTCTTCGGAGGGTCAGTGTGGACTCAGAGGGCTGAATGGCCTGCTTCCTCACTGTAGGGGTTCTATGATTCTACAATACCCTGACTGTGCAGAGATAAGCCAGTTTCATCTGGGAGCTCTGACCTGGGTTAGAGAGCGAGGATATCTCCAAAGGATACCTCAGCGGGAAAACAACGTTAGTACTGAGAAGAAAGAGTAAGGATTAGGGGGAAAAAGTGACCGGAGGAAGGGCAGAGACAAAGTCATTAAGAGCTACAGACTCTGGACCTACCTTCCTCCAATTCAGTCACAGTGATAAATAGTCATTCAGGCTGCCTGAATTTGGCAATAGATCACAACGTCAAACCATCTGCAGCTTGTTCTTCCTAATAGTGTTGCAGAAACTCTGCCATGTCTTTGTTTTTGGGCGCAATGGTGGCGATCCATGCTCTGTGCACCCGGCATCAGAAACTTGGCACACCCACATCTGCACAGTGATAGTATGGGGCCAAGTGAGTTCCACACCGTTGGCTCTGCCCATTGCACTGCTGGCTGCCTCTTCGCCCAGCAGGGGGCAGAACAGCGCAGTGCAACCACCACACCATTCTTAAAGGTGGCTTGTCATCAAGTGCTATCATGGAAGATGGGGAATTGCAAGATGATGGTGGCAATTGTGGAGCAGATGGGCAGGAGGAGAGACACGACAGGGGATGTGGGTGGAAGGAAGTGGGAGGAGATAGTCAGAAACCACAGATGTCTGGACTCGATGACCCGGCCTAAGTGCCCTCAGTGTTGACATATGACCATATGCTGGTGGCCATGCCTAGTGAATGTATCTGTACCTGACATTTTTGCCCCATCACATCACTACCGCACTCCCCCCCACCCCCCACACACACCTCTCAATGCACCATAACCCCAACACTCACCCAGCAACTCTGCCTGGCACTGAGGACTTGCGCCTTAACTTCTAGATCCCCTGCCTCGCCCTCACATGCCTACACACGCTACGGGTATCTCAGTACTCCCACTGGCTGCAAGTCCCTCCAGTTACACCAGCCTTGGCACACATTCACAGAGAGCAGATGAGAACCAGTGGGGACCTGGGACATCTGCAACTCCTGAGCTCTAAGACGGAGATGGCTCCCCACCCCCTGAGATGGGGCCCACATTAAAGATGAAACTGTATTCCTGCCTTATGATGCTTCTCAGCTTCTAGTTCACCCATATCCTACTTTCTCCTCCAGTGTTGATCCCATAGTGTCCCATCCAAATCCTCTTCCCAGCACATACTTTATCCCTTTCGAGTTTCTGACACACAAGAACCGCATGCTGCTCAGTCTGGGAAAGAAGAAAGATCAGCTGACACTGCAGGGACCCTGGATAATTGTCTGGAGTTGGATATCGAGTTGTAGGCAAGTGAAAGATTGTCTCTTAGCCAGTTCATCAGAGGACAAGGATGCAAGTGAGATCTGCTGTGGAGGATTCTCTCAAGGGCATTAATGGGAATCACATACAGGAGAGTGTTCATGGAGATAATGGGTGTGATTTTTCTCTTTATTCATTCACGGGATGAGGGCGTCGCTGGCTGGGCAGCATTTATTGCCCATCCCTAATTGCCCAGAGGGCACTTAACAGTCACATGTGTGCCAGACCAGGTAAGGACGGCAGTTTCCTTCCCTAAAGGACATAAGTGAACCAGATAGGTTTTTCCTGACAATCAACCTTGAATTTACGGTCATCGTTAAATTCTTAATTCCAGATATTTATTGAATTCAAATTCCACCATCTGCCAAGGTGGGATTCAAACCTGGGTCCCCAGAATGTTATCTGGGTCTCCGGATTAACAGTCCACCGATAATACCACTAGGCCATCGCCTTCCCTGGGGGTAACACCAGGAGACTGGATGTATTGGCAGACCCGTCAGGCATCCCCCTGTCATTGCCCAGAAACAAGGAGAAAACCCAGCTGCAGGTTGGCAGAGGGCATTGAACAGAGCTCATTCACTTCATTGCCTATGCTCCAACTGCTCGTTATGTTACAGAGCCAGAGGCATGCCCTTACCTCCATAGCCTTGTGTGGATAAGTGACCTACTCCGATGGCATAGATGTGAAGATCTGCTAACACTCTCCAGAGCTCTCTGACATTAATTTGTTTAATTGATTGATTAATTGATTGGGTATAAGAAGAGCACAGGTTTGCATTTCAGCTTCACACTCCTGATCTTTGGGCACTCAGTGTGGAAGGGGATAGACAGGTTTGAGAACCTCCTCCTGGGCCTGGCCAAAGCGGCTGTGTTTGTGCCTGAGTATCCTTGGAAGGCCGAGCATCTTCGCCTGGTCCGTAACGGCCAACCTAACCTCCCGGTCACTGCCCATTTGAACTCCCCACCCTACTCCCCCTCCGACATGTCTGTCTTTAGCCTCTTCCAGTGTCGCAGCGACATGGAATGCAAATTTGAGGAACAACACCTTACCTTCCACCTGAGCACCCTATAGCCCAGAGGACTCGACATTGAGTTCTCCAATTTCAAATAACGTTCCCACCCTTCCCCTGGCTCCCCTTCCAGCCCCACCTCCTCCCTTCCATTCGACCTTCTGACCCTCCCTTCCGGCCACCAACTGGATTCATCCCTCCCATCAACCAACCAGGTCGTACCTACTACCAGTGTCCACCTATCACCACCATTCCCATTCCCTCCACCCCTCTCTTTATCTGCAGCTCTCCCTACCCCCACATCCAGTCCTGCAGAAAGGTAATACCCAAAACGTTGACTGCTCCTTTCCTCCAGATGCTGCCTGGCCTGCTGTGTTCTTCCAGCCTCCTGTTTGTCTACCTTGGATTCCAGCATCTGCAGTTTTTATGTCTCTATTCTTGGAAATGGACTGGGCAATATTTACCAACAACCAACACTCTCAAGGCAATTAGACAGAGGTGGGCACCACAGGGACTGAAGTGCATTATTTCCTGGACCAGTTACATTTTGATTTAGCCCCTCCCTTGGTTACCTTACCTTTTTGTGTTTTTGTCACTGTTGTACTGCCCCTGGTGGGCTGTGCTTGTAAATAGTTCATTGTATAGCTGTTTTATTCAGGTGATTTTCCGGTGGGTTTAAAAACAGATGGGAACAGGTGGGACTAATGTGTGGAAGGAGCTTTAAGACTGAATGGCTAATAAACTATCCGCGAAGAAAGGTGTCTTGTTTCCGGGCTGTCCAACTGGCTTGGGTCCAGATTGTCACAGGTAGCAAATTGTCATTAGTTGCCTAAAGGTGAAGATTGGAAACTAAGAGATCATTTCAGACACAGGGTTGTAACTGGAATTACTTTGAGGAACAGCTGAAGTAACATGACTTTCCATTGATTGTTTTGTGAAGCTGAACATTACAATAAATGGAAAGTGAAGTGGATAAATAAGTACAGTTTATGTCTTTACTAAGAGAATAGTAAGGAATGGCCTCAGCACTGTCATGTATTGCTAAAACCAAGGTGCTAATTATTCTCAGATCTAAAGGCTCAACACTTGGGCTTGAAGATGGTTTGGAAACAGTATTAAAATTTATGGAGAGATTGTATGAGGAGGATGACATGTTAAATGCATATGTGGCATGATCAGACATTGGAAGCAAGATGGATATTCTATGGAAAAATATCTAATGAAATTTAATGGACTATATTATACTTGAAGATTCCTAACTCTGTACTTGCCTGTACTGTTGAAACGAGGTAGTCTATTAGTATTAACTGGATTTACAATTTCGGAACAAAATGCTTCTGGAGCAGATGTTAGAAGCCTGAAGAAAATGTTTGGGGAAATATTAAGTCTCTGGAGCTTCTGTGGCTCAAATAGGACATTCAGCAGCTACACAAAGGATGGAGGATTCAATAGTAGTAGTAGTGTTAGATTGCTGAGACAGGCTGGAAATGTCAATTCAGAGGGAATTGTAGCTAACAGGAGTGAGGATAGGGATAGGGATACCTCTCGCAATTATAACACGTAACAGAAATTGGGGAATTGTCACAGAAAAATGAACACCAGGGAAGCTAGGGAAGTGATTGCTGGGACCCTTACTGAGATACTTGTATCATCAATAGCTGCAGATGAGTTGCCAGAAGACTGGAGGTTGGCTAACGTGGTGCCACTATTTAAGAAAGGTGGTAAGGAAAAGCCAGGGAACCATAGACTGGTGAGCCTGACATCAGTGATGGGAAAGTTGTTGGAAGGAATCCTGAGGGACAGGATTTACATGTATTTGGGGAGGCAAGAACTGATGAGGGGTTGGTCAACATGGCTTTGTGCATGGGAAATCATGTCTCACTAACTTGATTGAGTTTTTTGAAGAAGTAATGAAGAAGATTGGTGAGGGCAGAGTGGGGGACATAATTCTACATGGACTTCAGTTAAGGTGTTTGACAAGGTTCCTCATAGTAGACTGGTTAGCAAGGTTAGAGCACATGGAATACAGGGAGAGCTAGCCATTTGGATACAGAACTGGCTAGAAGGTAAGAGACAGAGGATGGTGGTGGAGGGTTGCTTTTTAGACTGGAGGCCTGTGACCAAGCAGTGTGTCACCAAGATCTGTGCTGTGTCCACTGCTTTTCATCATTTATGTAAACGATTGGATGTGAACAAAGGAAGTACGGTTAGTAAGTTTGCAGATGACACCAAAATTGGTGGTGTTGTGGATAATGAAAAAGGTTATCTCCAGAGTACAACGGGATCTTGATCAGATGGGCCAATGGGCAGAGGAGTGGCAGATGGAGTTTAATTTAGAAAAATGTGAGGTGCTGCAGTTTGGAAAGGCAAATCAGGGCAGGACTTACACACTTAATGGTAAGATCCGGGGGGGTGTTGCTGAACAAACAGACCTTGGAGTGTAGTTTCATAGTTCCTTGAAAGTGGCATTGCAGGTAGATAGGATAGTGAAAAAGTCATTTGGTATGCTTGCCTTTATTGGTCAGTGCATTGAGTGTAGGAGTTGGAAGGTCATGTTGCAGCTATACAGGACATTGGTTAGGCCAGTTTTGGAACACTGCATGCAATTCTGATCTCCCTGCTCTAGGAAGGATGTTGTGAAACTTGAAAGGATTCAGAAAAGATTTACAAGAACTTTTCCAGGGTTGTAGGGTTTAAACTATAGGGAGAGGCTGAAAAGGCTGGGGCTGTTTTCCCTGGAGAGTCAGAGGCTGAGGTGTGACCTTCTAGCAGTTTATAAAATCATGAAGGGCATGGATAGGGTAAATACAATAGGTCTTTTCCCCACGGTTGGGGACTCCAAAACTAGAGGGCATAGGTTTAAGTTGAGAGGGGAAAGATTTAAAAGGGACCTAAGGGGCAACTTTTTATGCGGAGAGTGGTGCGTGTTTGGAATGAGCTGCCAGACAAAATAGTGGTAGCTTGTACAATTACAACATTTAAAAGGCATCTGGATGAGTATATGAACTGGAAGGGTTTAGAGGGATATGGGCCAAATACTGACAAAGGGGACTAGATTCATCTAGGATATCTGGTCGGTATGGACAAGTTGGACCAAAGAGTCTGTTTCCGTGCTGTATATCCCTATGACTAATACTCAGGGAATCGTTTTAGGTGAGACTCAAAATATCATTGTGCAATAAGTTATCCTGAATGGGATAAGAATGTTCTTGAAACTTGCTGAAAGTAGGTGGCATTCAGCTGAAAGCAAACCCAGCAATACTGGTATCACAAAAGGAAACTGCCAGACATCTTTATGATGCATGTGGATGATTTTCTGTGGGAAGGTTCTATGGAATTCAAGCAATCTGTGATAAATAAAACTTAAAGGGAAGATAGGATTGGATGTCGGGGCCTTTAACACAACTAGTATGGAGCCTTTAATATAATGAAGTGTCCCAAGGTGTTTCACAGCAACATTATGAAACAAGGTATGACACAGTGCCACATACTAGGTCAGATGATCAAATATTTGGTCAAAGATGGAGGCTTTAAGGAGTGTCTTAAAGAAAGAAGGTGAAGTGTAGAGCTGTAAGGAGGAAGTTCCAAGGCTTGAAGCCCAGGCATCTGAATGCACTGCCACCAGTAGTGGAAGGATTCTAACTAAGAAGAGGCCAAAATGAGAGGAAAAACAGAAGTTGCTGGAAAAGCTCAGCATGTCTGGCAGCATCTGTGAAGAAAAAATCAGAGTTAATGTTTCGGGTCCGCTGACCCTTCCTCAGAACAAAATGAGAGGAGCACAGTCATCTCGGAGGGTGCAGGACTGGCTGAGATTATAAAGTAGAGAAAGGCTGAAGAAGGATTTGAAAACAAGGATGAAAATTTTAAAATCAAGGCATTGCCTGACTGTCGACCAGTGAGCACAGGGGAGATGGGAGAATGGGAAAATGGGACTTGCTGAGACTTAAGACATGGTCTTAGTGATGGCATAATTTTGAGATGTAGGTTTATCTTGGGATCCATTTTAGCTGGCAATCACAGACTGTTATCGGGATAAGAATGAAGTGGTAGCTAGGAAATGGAATTTGGAACAAGAGTTAACAGCATTGATTTCAGCCTTCTCAATGTTTGATTGGAGAAACTTTCTGTTTATCCAGTACTGTATGTCAGATAAGCAGTTTGATAATTTAGCTACAGTGAAGGAGTCGAAAGAGAAGGTGGTGTGGCAGGTGAAAGTGAATGCTGAGAACCATGAAATGTTGATGTGATCGCTGATAAATCTTCAACTATTGTGATATGATACTTACCTTAGCTCCCGTAACAAAGGAATGAGACGCGGATCACGTGGCACTCAGGAGTTCAATGAAACTTTTACTTCAGCATTTATAGTATTTACATAGGTACACTTGCATGGCTGAACTGCAACTACGCAATTTGTACGTATTGTAGCACACTTCCCTCAGCATGTCATGCTGCAAGGGGACTCAGCAAGAAGGAGACTGGGACCTTAACACCATTAAATTACCTGCCCTGATGTGGTGATGATATCATGTTCATGTCCCTAAAAGGCATATTATAATGCGACAAGTGATACATTGTGTTAGAAAGAGGTAATATAAAAGTAATGTGTACAGTTCTGAGGTGTGTAATTTATGTGTGCAAAAATATTTGATGAAAGTGGCAAGGCAGGTTGCGAAACCAATAGATTCCGGGGCTATATAAGTGCCTAGAGATTAGTCATTACAATTATAGCAAACCTTCTATTTTACTGTACTCCAATCCCCTTTCAATAAAGGATCATGGGAGATACCACTAGCAGAACAGCGCTAAGCCTCCCTAGCATTTCTCACACTAACACAGCTACTACTATTAAAGTAAGTGACTGAAAGTATTGATATTGCAGTTAGCTTCTGAATTTGTAAAATGATTTTTCGGCAAATGCATTCTTGTTTCATGTACAAAACGTGGATTTGTTGGCATTACCCCATTCCTGAAATAAATGGGTTTGGTTGCTGTCGATTTTGTAATTGTGTCCCAAAGTCCAAACTAACTGAAGACTCAGGACTAACAAATAGATTCATTGAACAGAACGCGGGGAAAAACAGCATGATGTAAATAACCCTGGCCTCGACTTCTGTAATGAAATTCTTTAAATCCACGTTTCTCTGTGGTATTTTCACATCACAGTGACAAATATTTCAATTTGCTTAGCTTTAATGTTGAATATTCTGTGGTGTTGAACCCTGTCTATTGTCAGTTACAGTCTTAATTTAGGCCCAGAACTTATTCCTCTGCGTGTCCCATAGCACCTACAGTCTCAGCAGGGTTGAGGTCAGCTGAAGCATAGACAGATAGGAGCAGGCGTAGGCTATTCCACCCACCAAGGCTGCTCTCCCATTCAAAATAAATCATGGCTGATCCACAATCTCAACCCCAAACTCCCATTCTTTCCCCATACCTCTTGACACCGTCAGCTTCTAGAAAGCTGTTTCTTTCTTAAATATACTCAGTGACATGGCCTCCTGCAGTACAGGATTCACAGGATCATCACCCCCTGAGCAAAGAAATTTCCTCTCTTCTCAGTCCAAAATGGCCTACTGATTAACAAAGATGCCCACTGAAACTTAGTTAGGTGCACAAGGCTGAGCATATGATAATGTGATCTCATTTGAGTGCATTGCATGTGTACCAGGGGCTAAATGAATGGACCCAGTGGAGCAAAGACATTCTAGTCATTATCTATTGATACGCATGTATTTGCTCTACTTTGGATATGATTTCATGGTTGATTGATGAAGACAGTCAATTGGAATTGGGCGTAGGCAGGAACGGGGAGTGGAGGCCAAAATAATCAGCCATGATCTGTGTAGGAAGGATATTATTAAACTGGAGCGTTTGAGTTATAAAAACAGACTGGAAAGACTGGGACTTGTTTCATTGGAGTGTACGAGGTTGAGAGGTGACCTTTATTGAGGTTTATAAAATCATGAGGGGAATAACCAAAGTGTTTTCCTTAGGTGAGAGGAGAAAGATTTAAAAAAGAGATGAGAGGCAACTTTTTTATGTAGAGAATGCTTTGTGTGTGGAATGATCCAGAGAAATCCAGGTGCGGGTACAGTTACAACATTTAAAAGACATTGAAATAAGTACATGAATAGGAAAGGTTTAGAGAGATATGGGCCAAGTGCAGGCAGGTGAGACTAGTTTAGCTTGGGAACATGTTTGACATGGGCAGGTTCGAGCAAAGGGTCTGTTTCCATGCTCTATAACTCCATGATCTTATTAAATGGCTCATCAATCTCGGAGGGCCTGAATGGATACTCCTGCTCCTGATCTTGTGAGTATGTTGTGTTTGTTGTCAAGTTGGATGTGGGTGACTATGTTTCATCTTTCTTCGTTTCAATTTATGTGAGTTTAGCACCACATTCCCTTCTTAAAGCTAATTCTTACCATGTTTTCCCTGAGCTTGGATCCTGACTGTAGGGTGAGCTCACATCAACATCTGATTTTCTTTTAAAACTGTCTAAACACCTAGCGTTTGATTTTTCCACTGGAACGCTCCCAAAAGTGAACAAGAAAATGTTCTGTAGTGAAAAGACTCTGGACAATAATGTGCTGTTTAAATTCATCTGTCATAAAGGGGGGAACAGATGTGTTGGCGAGTTTCCAGGAGCAGCCTTTGCTGGGGCTGGGTTCAGTGGTGATGTTTCCTTGTTCATTGTTGATTGGTAGGATTCAGCATTCACTGTGTGAGGTGACCATTGATTCATGTCACAGTCCATGGTCATAGTTAACCATTGGTTGGAGGCCACTGTCCGCTTTAATAGTTAGCTCTGCAACTAAAATGATTTTTAATTCTTTCATGCAACGTGGGCATCACTGGTGAGGCACACATTTCATGCCCATCCTAAAGTGCTGGTGAACTGAGTGGTTTGCTGGGCCACAGCAGAGGGCAGTGAAGATGTATGTCACCCAGACCAGGTAAGGATGGCAGATTTCCTTTCCTGAAAGACATGGGTGACCCAGCTAGGTTTATGCAATGACAATTTCATTACTAAAGCTAGTTTTCAATTCTAGATTTTATTATTTTGATACAGGATTCGAATCTACGTTTATAGAGTCATAGGATCCCTGCAGTGTGGAAGCAGGCCATTCGGCCCATCGAGTCCACAATGACCCTCCGAAGAGCATCCCACTCAGACCCACTCCTCTTCCCTATCCTATCCCTGCAACCCTGTATTTCTCATGGCCAATCCACCCAACCTGTAAATTTTTGGCTGGAGGCAGGAAACCAGATCACACAAAGGAAACCCACACAGACACAGGGAGACTGTGTAAACTCCACACAGACAGTCACCCGAGGGTGGAATCGAACCCGCATCCCTGGCGCTGTGAGGCAACAGTGCTAACCACTGAGCCACCATGCCACCCTCAGAGCATTAGTTGGGCCATTGGATTATTCGTCCAGTGACACTATCACTTTTCAATTTTCTTGCAAATCCTGCACCCCTTTGTACTTGCTGTATGTCCCCTTTTAACAACTGCTCACAGTTGGTAGTGCCACTTCAAAACATTGACTGATTATTATTTTTCTTTCACTCCCAACTTCAAATGGGTCTTTTGAGAGCTCTTAAATTCTCCCGCTCCTTTACTGCAGATGAGAGCATGGTCAGTAAAGGTTAACAGACGGTTTGAGAGAGCCACATTGACTGGTGGATTAAGTAATAGAAACATGGAGATTGGCATCGACATAATGTGGGAGAGGCCAGGTGGAAAGCTCCTCACAGCAGCAAAATTGACCAGTCATCACTTATATTTGCACTTTCTTTCCTTTAGAAAGGAAAGTGCTGTGGGATGTTCGATGTGGGCCCCACATTTTGAATTGTGTGAGGACTGTCCTCACTCAGGAAGCGATGGATAACTGTTTAACCTGCTGAGCTCCACAGTTTAATGCAGCTGATAGATTGCTGATGTTTGACAGATAGTTCAGCTTCCCTGTGTGACTAGAGGCATTTGTGAATTGTTTTAAAGTGCAAGTCTGGACTGAAAGAGTGAATATTTACACAAAACCTTCTGTACAGTCCTTGTTGGACAGTTTTCTGTTGTGTGGTGATTCAGCTTTCAGTTCCTTTTCATTTCTCCAACACCTTTTCATATCTTTCCCCTCTCTCTGAAAGTTGCAGCACTGTTTTTGCAGGACCACCCCTCTAATGTTTACACTCACTCACCCCAAACACTTACACTCACATTAAAGATTGCTGGTAAATAGCATTGCACTGTTAAGAGCAGAAACCTCAATGCATTTGTCAATTAATCTTTCCCTAATTTGGGGTCACTTGCAACCACCGTCCTTGCTGGCCAACGTCTGGAATTCAGTTCCGCGTGAAAGTATATAGTCATGTAAAACTTGACCCTGTGACCTTTGGCCGAAAAAAATGTACTGGTCTCATGTATCTTACCTAAAAGCTGATTCTGGTTGAAATAACTGCACAGAAGCCTGTATCCCATCACCAAGTTACCCTTTATCTACATGTACACAGTACATGGGCTCTGACCAGCCAACTCAATGCCAGCCCTGAAACTGAGGACACCTTCTGACCCTCCTCTTTATATCTGTCAGCCAGGGCTCCCTGATTTGGCCCAGGTTAACAACCCCCATTAAGGATCCCATAGTAAATGAGATCCACCTGGCCATGGTTCCAGTCTCTACTGTAGCCTTTCAAGGATCAAGCGTCAAAAATCTCAGAACCCAAGCTATGATTTCTACAATCCCATCAAACACCTCAATTCATTATTCATTAGAAATGGTAGCAGACTGCAGCCTCTCAGTGGTAAGTGTCTCCATAGGCCTAAGTGTAGCAGGGCTACCTGACCGCTGAGATCAGAAACTGTCCCAAGATGCCTGCGTGTCCTTTTGGAAGATGTTACTTGGATTGGGCTTGGGCCATGAAGAATGTCAGGAGCATTGGGCTATTCTGTTCTTGAACTGTGCTGTTCCTCACCACCACCACCACCAGGTCCATTTGCAGGCACTAATCCACATGTCTTGTTTCATTCCTTTTGCAGTGTGAAGCCATTCGCCCAACCATCATACCCCATTCAGCCAGCAGTACCACCGTCTATCGCAAGTGAGTACACCACAGGCCGTGAGCGTTAGAGTGCAGAGCTTGGAAGCCGGCTTTGTCCCAGCAAGTGGGTTCGGAAGATTTCGTCCATGTTCCTTGTGTGCACAATCTTCTGAAATGTTCTGTGTCTTACTCGCCCTGTACTCTCAATCTATTGGTCCAGAAATTTTGGAATGGGTGAGGACTAGTGCAGAATACAAATCTGGGATGAATTTAATCCATTTGGTTGCACTCTGACCTATTGAATAAATGTCACTGGGTTGGAATGCAAAGGGAGAAGAAATTATATTAAAGCTCGATGCGACTTCAGCTAGAGAATAGATTACTGCAGAGTTCAGAAAAGATTTACAACGATCTTGTTGGGACTGGAGAGTTTGGGCTATAGGGAGAGGCTGAATTGGCTGGGGCTATTTTCCTCTTGAGCATCGGAGGCTGAGGGATGACCTTATAGATGTTTGTAAAATCATGAGGGGCAGGGATAGGGTGAATAGCCAGGGTCTTTTTCCTGGGTTGGGGGAGTCCAAAACTCGAAGCCATAGGTTTAAGGTGAGAGGGGAAAGATTTAAAAAGGACCTAAGGGGCAACTTATTGGTACAAAGGGTGGTGTGTGTATGGAATAGGCTGCCAGAGGAGATGGTGGATTCTGGTACAGTTACAACATTTAAAAGGCATCTGGATGGGTATATGAATAGGAAGGGTTTAGAGGGACATGGGCTAAATGCTGGCAAGCGGGACTAGATTGATTTAGGATATCTGATCGGCATGGATGAGTTGGACCGAGGGGTCTGTTTCCGTGCTGTATATCTCTATCACCGTATGACTCTTGAGGTTGGTTGGGCTCGCCGAGCTGGTTTGTTGTTCCGCAGACGTTTCGTTACCGTGCTTGGTAACATCCTCAGTGCAGCCTCTGATGAAGCGTCGGTGTGTTTTCCCGCCTGGTTTTTAAACTCTGGGGTCAGTTGCAATGGATTGCCTCACTTCCGGGTTTCCTCCGTAGTGGAATGTATATGGGGTTGACCAACTGGCTACAAAAAGACACGACCAATACTCACCCATCTCAATCCACATGGACAAGGAGAGCCATGACTTCGACTGGGACAATACCAAGATCCTGGGACAGGCTAGGCAGAGACAAGCACGAGAATTCCGGAAGCATGGCACTCCACGAAGCAGGCTATTAATAAACACATTGAAATCGACCCCATATACATTCCACTACGGAGGAAACCCGGAAGTGAGGCAATCCATCTTAACGGACCCCAGAGTTTAAAAACCAGGCGGGAAAACACACCGACGCTTCATCAGAGGCTGTGCTAAGGATGTTACCCAGCACGGTAACGAAACGTCTGCGGAACAACAAACCAGCTCGGCGAGCCTACCAACCTCAACACCCACAACCCAAGCTACAGATCTCCTCCAAAACCTTAGACCCTATGACTCTATTGAGATCTGGGCGCTGCATCTCAGGAAGGATATGTTGGTATGACAGACCTGAGGTGAGGTTCCCCAGACCATGAGGGTTTCAGACGAGAAACCCCACATTGTCAGGCTCCCAGCTGAGGGGGGATCAACTGTCTCTCCTTCTTCAGTCACCCAGCCCTTCAGTTGGTCACCAGGTTGCTTTGTAAAGGATCTTCCCCCTTGTGGCTGCCATTGTCCTGGACCATAAGTATTTATCTTTTCAAAAGAGCCAACCTAAACAGGCTTTCTTGAATGTCAAAAAAAGAGTGAGTATATTTGCAAGAGGAAATAATAATGCAAGACACAAGCACATAGATTAGGAATGAGAAGGAATGAGAAATGAGTCCAAGGACAGATAAAAGTCAGAAGGCTTTGGTGAAGAGCGTGTTGTTGCTTTTGAGATTTTGATTTTGCAGATTGTTTGAAGTCCTTTGTCCTAGTTCCATTCAATATTGTTAGCATGGTAGACCTCATTGTGAGAGAGTTTACTCTCCTTTCCTTACCTGCAATACAGAGGTGTTTATTAGCAATACTCAAAGCTTTTAGCTTCATAGCACTCTAGTCCACATACTAGGGCATCAAGCCACCTAAAGTATACAGAACAGGGTCAAAGCTTGCTTTTAACCTCTCTCCCTGTATATTCTTGAAAGGGGAAAATGGAAATATGTCCTCCACACAAACTACTGTCATTTTTATTTTACCATCGTTAGTTATTTACAGGAGCTTACAGTTCAGTTTCTGCCCTTGAAGTTCTGTGACACCCGTTGATGTAGTATTCCCGAATTCCTCTCCAGACAGCCACAGATTTACATCCACTGTCATTTTGGCTACATCAACCCTTTTCTTAACAAAACGTTGGAATTTAAATGTTTGGTATGTCTATAGGTCATGACCAGGGTTGTGACACCTTGGAAGGGATGGAATGTAGATTAACCACAGTTTTACCGCACTAACTAAGCTGGGTCAATTGTAAATTTCAAAACCAGGATTGATTGACTGTTCTCCATGAAGACAGTTATTGGCCAAGGCAGATAGATGAGGTCAAGATACAAGTCAACCATGATCTATTTGATAGTCACCAAAAGGCTGAATTTTCACAAGAAAATGCTGAATGAGACATGAATTTTTATTCATGTCTTGAACCTGCTTCCGGTGGGGAATTGATTAAATGTAAGATTTGCATGTGTTTGAGCCCACAATGGGCGTGGAGAAGGTTTCTGTGCAGAGAAGGGTGGGCTTTTCAAACAGGGGGGTCAATGAGCCTTGCACCTTCTGAGGTCTCAAAGGCAGCAGTACAAGATAAATTACACCGAGACTGCTCCAACAAGATGAAGCCACGTTTCAAAAACGCTGATAAAAAATAGAGAGAGAGAGAGCAGCCAGCTCATTCCCTAGGGTTGGGCCAGGGTGCTGGGAGCCCCCTACCTGCTGGCTTTAGGCTCTACCTTCACCCAAGCGAACACAAAGGGCAGTTTCTGTAGCCTTGGCACTCCGGCCTGCTCCCTCCCATCACGGTGGGACACAGTCAGTTTCCTAACCTTACCTTTAACAAGGCTCTTTACGGCCTCAATTGCCTGTCTATCTCAAAGGGTCAAGGTTTCCCCAGGTTCTGAGACCATGTCAGCCTAAATAGCCAGTGTCAGAAAGACTGCTGTGATACCAACCACCAGCAGGAGGCAATATCTGCTACATTCATCCCCTCAGCTTTAGTTTCCAATCTCTGGGGAACCAGAAAACACCACCCCAAGATGTTGGTATTGAGCTAACACTTCAGGGTGTCCTGGAGGTTACAGTGAGACAGTTTATCTCAAACCGCTGGCCCTGTTGTATTATCAAAGGCACTGAACAGATATACCAATTATGGACAACAAGAAAATTGTCGCACTCATACTTTGCAGTTGGGCCTTCCAAAAATGTATTTTAACTAAAAATACTCCTTCACAGGGTATGGGTGTTGCTGGCTGGGCCAGCATTTATTGCCCTTGAGAAGATGCTAGTGAGCTATGCAGTCCATGTGCTATAGGTTGAGGGAATTTCAGGATTTTGACCCAGTGAACAGCGATATATTTTCACATCAGGATGGTGTGTGCTTTGGAGGGGAACTTGCAGGGGATGGTATTCCCATGTACCTGCTGCTGTTGTCGTGCTAGACGGAAGTGGTCATGGGTTTTGGAAAGGTGTTCTCTAAGGACCCCTTGGTGCATTGCTGCTATGTATCAGATAGATGGTACACACTGTGCATTGGGTAATGGGCGGAGCGAATGTTGAAGATTTCTAAAGTTGTTTGGAACACAGGAAGAAAGGAAAGGTCTGCTCGACTTAAAGTTGATTTTCAAACCAAGTGGGGTTTAATTTCACTGTTCTGTTTCTTCAGCAGGTTATGAACCACTGGGGCCTCTCTCACCTCCTGCTACTATCCCAGTGTGGCAGGACCGAACTATCGCCTCGACTAAACTCAGATTGCTGGAGTACTCTGCTTTTGTGGAGGTGCAGAGAGACCCAGACACGGTACGCAGCTGCTTCTCAATCTCCCCAAACTCTGATTGGCTTATACCGATGGGCAGAGCTCATGTCTGGTTCCTTCAACTGGAGGGAGAAGAGCCTCACCAAAAGCACCCCCTCACCCCAGATTGTGAGAAACAGTATGTTTCTATAGCACCTTTGCTGACCCCTGGATTCCCCAAACTCCTACAGGTAACAGAGTAAACAAGGTGTAGAGCTGGGTGAACACAGCAGGCCAGGCAACATCAGAGGAGCAGGAAAGCTGACTTTTCGGGTCTGGACCCTTCTTCAGAAATGGCGGGGGGGAAGGGGACTCTGAAATAAATAGAGAGTGGGGGGAGGCGATGATGGAAGGTGGATAAAGGAGCAGATAGGTGGAGAGAAGATGGACAGGTCAAGGAGGCGGGGTTGGAGCCAGTAAAGGTGAGAGTAGGTGGGGAGTTGGGATGGGGGTTGGTCAGTCAAGGGAAGATGGACAAGTCAAGAAGGCAAGGAAGAGGCTGGTAGGTAGGAAGTGGGGGTAGGGGTTGGTCAGTGTGGTCAGAGGAGTGGATAGGTGGGAGAAAAGACTGAAGAGCCTGTTTCTGTGCCGCAATACTCTATGATTCTCTGTGATTCTCTAAAAGACAGACAGGTCAAGGAGGCGGGGACGAGCTGGGCTGGTTTTGGGATGAGGTCGGGGGGGTGAGGAGATTTTGAAGCCTGTGAAGTCCACATTGAGACCATTGGGCTACACTACCCCTCACCCACACACAGCGACACTACCCCTGATCCACACACAGAGACACTATCCCTGACCCACACATAGAGATACTACCCCTGACCCACACACAGCGATACTACCCTTGACACACACAGTGACACTACCCCTGACCCATACACAGCGACACTACCCCTGACGCACACAGTGGCACTACCCCTCACCCACACACAGCGACACTACCCCCGACACACAGTGACATCACCCCTGACCCACACACAGCGACACTATCCCTGACCCACGCACAGCAACTCTCTCTACACACACACACACACACACACACACACACACACACACACACACACACA
>NC_063356.1:38695105-38709189 GCF_021869965.1 Rhincodon typus | reverse complement strand
ACACACACACACACACACACACACACACACACACACACACACACACAGCAACACTGCCCCTAACCCGCACACACAAACCCTGCCCCTGAGCATAGTGGCCTTGACGCAGACCCTCCCTGTGCTCACCTACTCTCAAACCGCTGCTTCAAATCATTATCCTGTCCTGAGTACTATGTTCAGGAATTTGATTGATTTGAAAAGCTAGAACAGCGCTGATGTATTTTCCTGAATGCTCATGACCCTTTGTTACTTACATTTGAACACCCTTTTGAAAATTCCCCCTCATGAATGAAAAATTTGCCTTTGGATTCTGCTGGGAATTAGCTCTGAAATTTGCCAAGGCTCACTGTGCTTCTGCTGACGGACTACCCTCGACATGCCTTTGTTCTTCCTCAGTGTAATGCTTCTGTGTACTTGCTTTCAGTTTGTGTGCAAATAGAACTACTGCCTGTTTTATCTTGAAACCCAGCTTCAATTAGTATTTCCAACTTGGTTTTTGCCACCATCAGTCCCTAGTTTGTAACTGCCATTTCTTCTGAGTCGCAGGTCACCGTGAAACTCTCCAGACTGTCTTTGAATCCACACAACTTAAAGACAAATGAGTAAAAGAAAAACTTTCATATAAATGGCACCTGTGACTGCCCCAAAACACTTCACTGTCAAAGACATTTTTCTAAAGTGTAATCACTGCAGTCATGCAGGAAGGTGCAATGAGACAACACTATGGCTTTAAGAGATACATTTGGTCCTTTTTTTAATGAAGAATGGTTGAGATGCCAAGCAGTCTGCTCCAAAGTCCACAAATTGCGTCTTTTTTTCTAAATTCAAAACAATAGAAGCAGCCTGAACGGGTGGGGTCAAAATCCCACAGAATCAGGATTTTTAGTTTTAGTTTTCAGTAGCAGTTGCTACTGGGGTCTTAAAGCTGGGCTTGGAAGCTGTTTTTCCTCTCTCAGTTACAGCTAAAAGCTTGGGTTCTCTTCCTGCTGCTAGAATTGCATGTGAGACAATCTATTTTACTGAATTTGCCTTTGCCAAGGGTGTGTTTATGGGATGTTACAATATTGGAACAGTTACTGTTTAGTAGTAAAACAATCCATCATTCTGTTAAGTTTCCCGATACAGTTAAGTTATTCCAGTTTCTTCTTTCTTTTGTTGTCTTTTAACTATAGTGTATGAATAAAGTGTGTTTTGCTTCAAGACTGGTAGTTTGACCATTCATATTGCATCTGGAGTGCACTTGCCTTTAAAATAAGACAATGTTTAGGGTCTAGGCTATCTCCTTGATATGTTTTGAGGGGGTTTTGTCTGCTCCATGACAGCAGCAACTAGTTTGTACCCAGCAAACTCCCACAAACAGCAATAAGATAAATGGCCAGGGAATCTGGTTAAGGTGTTGGTTGGGGCATGAATGTTGGTCCGGTCACCAGGGAAAGCACTTTGTATTTTTTTATGTAGTTCACAGGATGTGGACATCTCTGGCTAGCTCAACATGTATCACTCATTCCCCTTCGCACTGAAAGAATATGGCTTGTACCACTGTGGGACCTTTATAAGGCTACCTGAGGGGAAAGATTGAGCCTTTGGTTTAATCTATCAGTCACAACTATGTCTTCAGGTGTCTGGATTGCTACTGGGTCCAGGAGCTTCCAATTCAGGCACACAAGTTCCCCAAATGGGCCGCAGCTGAATGGAAGTGAAGGTGGTCTTTGGCAGGAAGGAATGAAGTAACTCACCTCCTTTCTTTTTTTGCAGTATAACAAACACCTCTTCGTACACATTGGTCAGACAAACCCATCCTACAGCGACCCGTTACTGGAGGCCGTGGATATCCGTCAGATCTACGACAAATTTCCAGAGAAAAAGGGCGGGTTGAAGGAGTTGTTTGAGAAAGGACCACAGAATGCCTTCTTCTTAGTAAAGTTCTGGGTAAGGCCCCCGCTTCCTTCTCGCTGTTGTCCTCTGTGGACCATATGGTCGCTGTTACTTGCTGGTCCGTTGATCTTATGGGCCCAAAGTGACAATTGAAATGGCACTTGGCTGGTGTTGTGACCTCAACAACTTTGTTTTAATCAGTTTTGGGGTCAGTTAGCTATAGCTGATTAGTGAAAAATAAGGCCATAATGTGGGTTCAACCCCCACCCTGGCTGTGAAGGTTTGGAAAGGCTTATCTCCTCATTTTACCCTACACTTATGAAGTGGACCACCTCAAGCTGTACATAACTCCCTGTCACAATCTCTCTAATGGAGAGTGTTGGCTATGGTCGTTTATAGTCTATGATTCCTTACTGATTTCAATATTGAACATTGCTGGGGAAAGGAACAGCATGAATCAGCAACAATAACATGTTTAATTAGTGCCTTTTACATAGTGAAACATTGCAGGAAGCTCCACTGAAGTGTTAAGTCATCAAAGTTGGCACCAAATTCCCACCTGCTTCCTGGGTAACACTCTTCCTGCTGCCAGCAATGACTCTGATCTAATTTTCAAATTGTAAATCAAGCCCCCAGCAATACACAGTGAGGTTTACAATGTCTGGCATCTCTGGGTGAAGTATTAATTACAGACAGAATGGAGGGAACTTTAAGTGTTCAGGAATAGCAGACGGCTGTGGTGAAAGTCTGACCCAACCCTCCTTCAGTTTTTGGCTTTAAAAGGGGACTGACTTATTCTGCCAAGGTATGTTGTTGATTTAATATTGAAATGAGCTGCATGCATTAAATTTAATTCAAGTATCAGTTCCTGGGCCAGAACTTGCCAGAGCTCGAGAACCCAGCAGCTAAAGGCATGTGATAGAGGCCAGATCGTCAGCTAGGGTCTTTCCAACACCACTTGTGGGCCAAGAGAAACAGAAAACCCCCTCGCAGGTTTACAAAGCTAATCTGCTTTTCTTCCCATTGATCTCTCTCTCTCTCTCTCTGACCATCCAGAAATCATACCCACTTTCCAGCATTGCACCCCCACTTCGCCACTAAATCCCAGAAAAATGTTTGACCAACAACCTGTCATCTCGCTAACCCACCACCACATCCCACTCCTCAACCAATATGGTATCGCCCTGACCCACAATCCCTCCCTCCTTCCCTCCTCTCTGCTCTCCAGCTATAGTCTGGCACACTGCTTTGAGTTATTTAATTATTGTCACGTGTATCTTGTTACAAAACACAAGTGAAAAGTGTTGTAGAGTGTCACCACTCTCTGACACCATCTTTAAATACAGAAAAATAAACCAAAATATAGAATATAAAGGCAGAAAAATGAAGAAATAAAGGAAGTCCAACTTTACAAACGTGTATTGGTCAGGCTTGCAATCTCTGGCTGTCAGTTGGAAAATGAAGCAAAAGAACTTGAATACGGTCTTGTCACTAAAAGAATCTCTAGGGAACCCACATCCATGGGTTTACCGGTTGTCCTGCCTTTATGTCAATGTAAGGACCAATGGGGAATGTTCTGTTGTACTGTGTTCAGTGCATCAACAGGTGGCGCTTGCGTATAACATTGCAGACTGAAACACTGGTGATGGAAACAAACAGATCACTCCAACTTTATGGGAGCGGAGAATGCCAACCTGATCTCAGCCTCTCTAAGGACTTATCAAAGATCAAACCCCACTACTCAAGAAGGGAGGAAGAGAGGAAAAAGTGTAACTACAGGCCAGTCAACCTGATATCAGTAGTAAGAAAGGAATTATAACCTACAATTGAGTGCATGGTAACGGGGAACTTGGAAAAATATAACGACTTGAGCACTGTCATTGATTTATAGAAGGAAAATTGCGTATGACAAATCTACGAAGAGTTTTTTTGCACTTGTAACCTGTGTTTCCCTAACTGTGGCATGCAACCTTCCTTAAAACTGACTTCTTTTATCGAAAGTGTTCATCACCTTCCATCATATCCTCTGACAGGGTTCAGGGCCAAACTTTGTTTGGTGATGCTCCTTTGAAACACCCTGGGGCAGTGAAAGCGCTATCTGAATGTGAGTTATTGTCGGTGTCATCCAGGGCCTCATTCTGTGCCACTGTCTCCTCAGGCGGACCTGAACAGCAACATCCAGGATGGGCCTGGAGCTTTCTATGGAGTCAGTAGCCAGTACACGAACTCTGAGAACATGACCATCACCTGCTCCACTAAAGTCTGCTCTTTCGGAAAACAAGTCGTGGAGAAGGTGGAGGTGAGCAACTATTCTCAGGGAAAAAAAAACACCAAGAAGTGATTTAAAAGGATATTATTAAGTTGGAGAGAGGTCAGAAGAGATTTACCAGGTGTGGAAGGTTTGAGTTATAAAGAAAGGCTGGGACTTTTTCACTGGAGCACAGGAGTTTGAGAGATGACCTGATAGAAGTTTATAAAATAATGAGCTTTATAGACAGAATTAATGGTGATTGTCTTTTCCCTAGGAAGGGGGATTTCAAGACACTTTTAACGTGAGATGAGAGAGATTTAAAGAAGACATGAGGGGCAATTTTTTTACACAGAGGGTGGTTTGCCTGTGGAAGTGGTGGACGTGGGTATAATTACAATGTTTAAAAGACGTTTAGATTAATATGTGAATAGGAAAGGTTTGGAGGGATATGGGCCAAGAGCAGGCAGGTGGGACTTGGTTAGTTTGGGATTATGTTTGGCATGGACTGGGTCTGTTTCCGTGCTGTATGACTCTGCGACTCTATAAGAGGAAGCAGAATGTTGTTGTTCTAGTAGTGAAAGGATGGTGAGGTTGAGGAGTGGGAATTTTTTGTTTCACATTTCTGGATCACTAAGTCGTTTGGTGACAGTCAGACACCGAGTCCACTTCCTCATTAAGAACTGCAAATGACTTATTCCATCCAAGGAGCTGTCACCTCCTCAAACGTACAGGAGCAATGTCTCTTCTCTGTTTCCCCTAACAGCCATTGAGAGAACCTGTCTCAGAGAGATTACCATTGTACCCAGTAAAGGATAAATTGGTGGTGTTGGCTGTCTAAACAAAGAGGGGAGAAATTGAACAAGCCCCTTTAAGGTGCAGTACAACCAGAAGCATTGTCTGCATGTTAAATAATGATAATGCTGGTCTAATAATCCAGTCAGTTTTTTGAAGGGATTATGTGTTATTCTGTAGATTGCACCATTCATTCTGCAATGGACCAACTGGCCTGCAGCACTCAGCCACAGCAGCTTTCTGTGTGAAATTCAGATCCTTCCAGTGCAAGTGCTTCAACAAAGGCTAATTAACCATCAAGATGGAACCAAACAAGCTCCTGCATCATTCAAATGTGATTTACTGTTTCTTGCACAACAGGTAGATTTTACCTTTACAGAATAACTGATTCTATATAATGCTTTGTGTCTTCTGTCTCTTGTTGGGCCACAGACAGAATATGCCAGGCTGGAGAATGGAAGGTTTCTGTATCGGATCCACCGCTCCCCAATGTGTGAATACATGATCAATTTCATCCACAAACTCAAGCATTTACCAGAGAAGTACATGATGAACAGTGTGCTAGAGAACTTCACTATCCTGCAGGTAAGTACCAGTCTGGTCATCTCCAGCCACGCCACTGATTCACTGCCCCCACCCTTTCTTATTGGTATGAATGTAAGTCACTGGCACCAGTGAGGGAGAATGTTCACACAAAGTCATTGACAGAAGCAAGTCTTGTTGAACAGGGTAGGTTTATTATCTAGTACTTAACAGTATGTTATAACAGTGACATGAGAATCTCTAATAAGACCTCAGGCTAGATTTGAGATTAAGTACACATCGCTGTTTAGCTACATGAAACATGAAAGACTAGAACTCTATCTAACTCCTCCCAGGAAAGGCCCTCTATATCCCAATGGGTGAAGCTTATCTTGTGATGCCAGTTAACTCTTTTAGGTACTAACTGCTTTGTACAACAAGCACACAAACAAACACCTGATCTGCAAATGCAAGAGATGGAGAACACAGTGGTCAGGCCAGCAATATTATGACTGAATGAGCTCACCCGCTTCCCCAAATAATAAGGTGTCCCAACTTGTGAACATAGATCTCCCTCATAATGGTGCATTCAATACGCTGTCCCGACATAAACTCACTGCACCTACACTCACGTACACCTCACACATTAACATTACTTGAGGGATTATAATATTACACTTCATGGATCTGCTTGGTAACCACTCCTCCTTTTGAAACAAAAATCTGTCATTACCAAGATCAAACGTTTACAACTGACCTGTGCCTGGCAAATCAAAGCACCGCAGCATTATGACTTATTAATTATGGCTGATTCCTCCTGTGGGTCAATGGCTAACCCATTGAAAAGCAGCTCAGAGGCTGGGAATATTGCAGTGAGTAACTCAGCTCTTGCCTCCCCAGGGTCTGTCTACAAGGCACAAGTCAGGACTGTCATGGAATACTCCTCACCTGCCTGGAACATCATTTCTGGAAGTTTCTACAGTGTCCTTTGTCCTATTCTAATGATTTATAGTAAAGTAATTTTTGAATGTACCCAATCTCCACTATTTACACCCTTAGTGGATCACCTCTGTCATCACTTTTTACAGCTGAAAGGCTTCATTTCCTCCAGTTTCTCTCTGCTACCCTGGACGCCTGCCTTACAGCTCTTCCTGAGCTGCCTCAAGGGCTCGAATATCTACCGTGGGTCTTAATGACAAGAACTCAAAAAGTTCAAATTCAGGTCTGCCGTAGGTGACTTCCTGGGCTATGTTGTGCCAGTCACTACCTTAAGCAATGTGAGACTATCACTTTGATTTGAGTTAACCCTTAATATGTTTCATCATTTGAACCATAAAGTAAATCCTCTGTACCCACAGAATCATGAATTCACCTAGCTGTGCCAAAAATGAAGTAACCACAAAAATCAACAGCCAGGGGCAAAATTCGCAATTTTTAACCTATTTTAAAATGAACACTTCATCATTTGTGAGGATTCTCGGGAATGGAACCCTTGTGGATACAGAGCAATTACTGTATTATCTGAGGGTGTAACTCTTGAGACCTGAACCACTTTATTTTTGTCTCTTTCTCATGTTCTCTTCCTCAAACTCTCCAAAGGTGAAATGTTTTGATAACACAAAATAATGACTGTACCGCACTTCCTATATCACACATCTTAAGCTGAACAAAATTTGACTCTTTAGCCCAGGGCTGGGCTTCCATGTAATTCCATTATCACAAGGGCAGGAGTCCTACTGAAGTCAAACAAATGAAGTTGCCATAGCAGCAATAAATGTGAATAATCGGTGTCAAATCTTGGGACAGGACTTTTAAGATTTATGTAAGTTATAGAGGTTTACAAAATCATGAGGGGTATAGATAAGGTGAATAGCAAGGGTCTTTTCCCTAAGATGGGGGAGTTCAAAACTCGGGAGTATATTTTTAAGGTGAAAGGAGAAAGTTTTAAAAAGGATATGACGGGCAATGTTTTTACACGGACTGCCAGAGGAAGTGATGGATGCAGGTACAGTTACAACGTTTAAAAGACATTTTGATGAGTACATGAATGGGAAAGATTCGGAGGGATATGGGCCAAACACAGGCAGGTGGGACTGGTTTAATTTGGGAACATGGTCGGCATGGACAAGTTGGACCCAAGGGTCTGTTTCCGTGCTGTATAACTATGACTCTAAGTGTAAGTTGTTGTTGAACATAATTAATCAATCGATGACTGTTTGCCTCTAGCAATTGACCTTAATGTTTCACCCTTCACCTCTGGTCCATTCTCTGACGCCGAACTCCAGGGTGATGCTGGGAAGGTGCTGCAAGGTGACTTTTGTGCTGTACAACTGCATCTCAGCTCAAGCTCTCCCCTCTCTCTCTTGTTTTCTGCCAGGTTGTGACCAACCGGGACACCCAGGAGACCCTGCTGTGTATAGCGTTTGTATTTGAAGTGTCGACAAGCGAACACGGTGCACAACATCACGTTTACCGGCTGGTGAAGGACTAGGAGCTCACCCCCCCACCCCAAAACCTCCCCTACACAGAGGGTGCTACCGCCTGCCATTTATCTACACACCTTGGTGCCTGCTCATTTTTACCAAACACAAAAAAAATCTATTTTTCACAGAAATACAGATATTTTTACATTCGAACAAATGTAAAAAAAAGCGCAAAAAAAAATGAACTGTTGTGAAGTCAAAAGAACAATATTCTGCACTACTTCTGTGAGGGTCATGTATGTGTGTGTGTGTTTTAATTTCCTCTCTCCAGAACTTGAGCTCAGTGAGAGGTAATGGTACGGTTTTTCTTCCTTTTTTTATAAAAAGAATAATATTTACATTTCAGGGATAGTAAGCATTGGATAAGGATCACTTTCAGAAAGTAAGTGTTAATGGGGGCTTGTATGTAGGAACGTTGCCTTCTTACCATCGTTGTTGGAGGGAGGGGGAACAGAGAGTAAAATGCCTCCATTTTGTTTGCTTGCAGTCACAAAATGGCAGCCGTGCTTTTGTAGTCATTGCCATCTATCAAGATGCTTGATGGGAGTTTGGTATCATCACCCCTTCAATTTCTCAAAACAATTCTGTGTGGGTGACAGGAGAGGCAGTTGACTTGGGTCGAAGTTCCAGGATATAAGGAGTTAATTAGAAGGCTCCCTTCCCAGTTTGCATTTCTCCTTTCTGACAGACGTGGTTACATCATAAAAGGTAGACACAACGGATTTGAAAGAGGTGCTCATTAAAGCGGAGGCTGGTATTATAAAGGACAGGTTTCACATGAAACTATTGACTTGCTTGTCCACCCAGTATTTGTAAGCTTAAAATGCAAAAGCGGGACAACTTTTCCCCACCTGATACTCCCCTCTGAGGGCAGTCATTCAGTTCCATAGACATCAGCTGCCCCCCTTGCATTGTCCATTTTTGCTCTTACAGTGTGAACAATGGCACATTTTCAACCATACTGGAACAGGAGATCCAGTTGAGAGATTATAATCAACTCTGCAAAGCAATTTGACTCAATGTGGTAGCTGGAACTAACTTTGGGTATATCAAAGCAAACTGATGAAGCCCAGGAAAGATGTATTTATATATAAATTACCTGTCTCAGTTTTGGCCAATATTTTCAAAGCAAACATGTGCCTCAGAGATAAGGCACTTCCCGCTGAGTGAGTTTGTGTGTAGTAGCTAAAGAGAGGCTACTGTTCTGAACTAATGTGACTGGTCCAGCCCTTACCCTAGGTCATGAAATAATACCAAGGGCATGAGAGCTTTGCCTGTTAGATTACACACAGTCAGAACGCTCTCTTCTGGATTACTTACTGTGATGATTCAGCCACTGAAAGATAGGAAGGGCCTGCATTTATATGTTGTTTTTCATAGCTTTAGAATCCCAGTGCAATTTCCAGCCAATAAAATATTTTTGAAGTGCAGTCCCTGTTGTAATACAGGGAATGTGGCAGCCAATCTACACACAGCAAATTTGATAAACAGCAATGTGATAATGAGCAGATCACCTATTGAGTTGGCAGATCATTATGATTGGGGCTCTATTGGCAGTGGGTAAGGTGGATTGGTGTTTGAGCTGAGCATTGGATAGGTACTTATTGAAAAAGACTGAAGAAGTGCCTCCTGAATGCCATTAAATGTCTATACTAACCCCTAGGGATTCCAGTTGTCTGTAGAGGTTGTTGGAGTGTGACGAGGATCTGTTCTGCCCACTGAGTTCACCTTACGTTGTTGCAAGGGAACAACAGGTTCGAACATTCATGTATTTGAAAAGAAGCTATGAGGGGCTTGTAATGTACCAGCCATTAAGGCTGGAGGCCGCACTGGAATGTGGCAGAGGAGTAGGTGATGGAGATGGAGATGAGTGAAGGGAAACTGAGGAATTTCAGGAGCTATCTAACTTGTCTCCCTTCTTCGTCTCCAAATAACCTCAGTTTCTAATGGGGAGATGGGTTGAGTCTGAGGAGGAGTTTACAGTCCTGACTTGACAGCTTAGTTTTAATGAATGGGATAGCGTGTAGGGATTGTTGATTTGGTGAAAGAGGCTTGAATGTCACAGTCAACACCGCTTTGTCTGGTATGTTTTGACTGAGGAGAAAGTGGCTTTCCCACTCTAGTTTCTTGCCACATTTTCAAATCCCGTCGGAGAAAGCACCTGGGGGATTAACAGTCAAATAGTTTGCTGGTATCTGAATTAAAAGGATTGGAGTTCCAGGGGTTACATGGCTGATTCCTTCGACCATCACCTCATGGGTGACCTCTGAAAGGATCTGCTGTCGGTTTTCACCAGCTGGGCCCAGTCCTGCCTTCAACTTCCAGCAAATGTTTGTGGATATTTGATGTAACTCTTCCTTTTGTTTTTGCCCCTTCACTAACCCTGACTGCTGCCGTTTGCTGAGGTCTGCTAACTCACCAAAGTCTAGTTCATAGCCATGGAACCTCGGCACGATTGAGGGACAGAGTGCACCCTTTTAAGATAGGGTGGTCGCCCGAAACGTTTTGAGATTTCTTGATGGCATCGTGTGAGGGGTTGGCTACCAGGGAGCTCTGCATGGCCTGTGGACCTTTGTGATCGGGAATGGGTTGTGGTACGAGATTGGAGTATTGTATTTCTGCATGTTCTTCAGAGTTCTTTAGTGTAGGGGATTCGGTTTTAAAATGCATGCTGTTGACCACATCCAGTCCCGTCTTGTTGAACCCAGAACAACAGAGACTGCCAGCCGCCCACTTTTGACTCTTACCCTCTTTCCTTTCACAACTAATGCAGCGGCCATGACTGTTACAGAATGAAAGAAGTGGGCTTTCATCAAGGGAACTGTGCAGTCAGAAATGCTGTTGAAGACAGAGGTCATGGGTCATCTCCCTAGTTACTCCCAATTGGTGATGATGACTTCTCAGTCCCCAGTCTTCACAGAAATGGAAGCTAGGGCCATCCTTGAAACTACCTTGATGATATTCTTTTTCTTTTGGGATGATTTTAGCAGCGGTCATTTTCAATTGGCATTCCTTTATACTCCTGCCCCAACTTTCCCCACCATGAGTTCAGCCAATTACGATGGCCTGGCCTTTTCATATAGAAGGTACTTGACACTGAGTTTCAGGAAACACTTTAGGAGCTGGCATGAAGATTTTAAAGGAATACAGAGTAATTCCCTATTTGCTGTCCTCTCTCTCCTGTAGTAATATCAATAACAGATGTTGCCGCCATGAGGGATATTTGCAATTGCCGCCATTTTTGGGTGAGTCACTGTGCTAGTATCAGTCAGTGGCTTCCTCAAAGATCCCATGCCGTTCAGTTGGTGGTTGCATTACAGACTAATAGGTCCAAGTTTCAGTCACTGCTTTGTGCTGTTGTGCCAACCAGCCTCAGTAATAGGGATAATGAGCTTACCCTCTGGTGCCATGGTTAGGGGAGCTTCCCACTGCTGCTCTATGTATCCCATTACAATGCAGGCAAGGTGAGAATAGAACCGGGGTTAGTTTACCGTCCTTCAATGGTTCGGGTCACATGTAGGGAAAACGGGCACAGGCTCTTCCAGGAAGAAATCAGTCCCTTCAGAAAATTGGAGACAAGGGGAAATAAAGTTGACACTATTTTTAAGTCACTTTAACCATCCCGGGCGCTAATCAGAACAATTCCATTAAACAGTAATTCCCCCCATCCCCGGGTTCTGACCACACCAGCCTCCAGCCATATTTCCCAGACTGGGCGAACCCCCCCACCAACCCTGCCCCAGAACACAAGGAGCACCAGCAATGTCGGTGAATGACTACCTCTGCAAACACGAGCATGAACAAAACATCCCAGTCAGCAGAAGGGACAAAAGCAGTTGAGAGTCTGTGTACTGGCAGAGAATTGGCTTGCTTTGTAATTTAATTTCTTTTACACCGGAATTAACATTTTCTTATTTTTAAGGATGTAACAAATAGTGGGAGTGGAGGAATTTTAGAAAAGTAGTGGGTTCTTTTCTATATATATATTCTATATGTATATTATATATATGACATATAAAAGGCACTCAGAGACGGTACTCAGGGCATTGTTGCATTTGAGTATCGAAACCTAATTTGTTAGTGATGTCACCTAGCACTTAACTCTGCTGTAAATATCATGTACACAATATTTCTTATTGTGGTTGTCCTGCCACATTCACATTTACTCCAGTTATTAAAGCCTTTTTGTTAGCCTAGACAGTCAGTATGCTGTTCCTTCCTGTAATATAATCCAGTTTTTGCATTTTTGTAAGGAAATAGGTACATTTATATCTCAAAGTACTTCAGATCCATGTCTTGGGAAGATGGGCTCAAGCCCAACAGGCAAAGCCTGGGTGAAAGTCTTCCTGAATTGGCAGCTGTAAAGAACCTAGAGTCGGTTTGGCTTTTTTTTTGGGACTTCTGTGGTTTCTGCTGAGCACAAAGCGTCTGCTTGTTTGCCTGGCCGTATTACTGAGGACAGTCAGAGGATTTTCAGACAATGGGAAGCTCCATCACAGAGAGGGTGGGGAGCATGATCAATGCCTAACCCTTTGGAGAACACTTTCAGCCTCTTTGATTCAGGAGCTGTAGGCCCCGTTGATATTGCACCCAGAGTCTGATTGAGTACATGATTCAGTAGCGACACAGTAAAATCTATTTAAGAGCTCGAGTTCGTCGAATCCCCTGTGCTGCCCATTCCTCTGGAAATTTGATGTTTCTGTTTAATGTCCGCTGTGCTACTCCATTTCATGAAACAGGAACGGCTCCCTCCTCAAAATAAGAAGCTAATAGGTGAACATCAACGTGTTGCTCAATCCCTACCCCCTTTGAAAACAACCCTATAAAATTTTTAATCTGAAAAGGACAAATGGTGGCAAGAACTCATCTGGCCACTGTATGGAGTGACATTGAGAGATTGCCGATTTCAGCAGAAATGCAAAGGCGTTTGAGATGTCATTGCACATATTGGCCTGAGGCATTTCTACCATGAAGTCTCTCTCTGGTTCCAGGTGATTGGAAGTCATTCATCCCTTGGTTTTCTGCAAGTGTCGTACTTTAATATTTTAAATCAGGACACCAGGATATGTCAATAGGATTTTTTTTTTGTAGATATATATTTTGAAGAATCTTTGTAATACTATCTGTGAAGGCTGACAAAAAGGACACTCTGTTTTGAAAAAAATATGTCCTTCTTGATCATTGTATTGTATAGGAACATTACCTCCTTGGCCAATAGCAATGGACTGTTTGTTTTAATTATTATTTCCTCTCATGATGCTAGGGTGCACAGGCGAAATGTGACTACCTTTAACTCCCGATATCGTGCTCACATTCTAGCACAGGCCTTGAGTTCACACAGGCATGAGCCCTTACCAAGCCTGGACAAGCAGAATGGGGTCACTGTGTCGTGGGGACAAGTAGTTTGTCATTGTAAGCTTTCTCAGTGGGTCGCGCTTGTCTGTGAACTGCTTTCTCCAAAAACTATTCGCTTCAAAATTTGTGGAACCAATTTTGTAAATTAGCCAGCCCTCTTCACTGCATAATAACAGCACACAAAATTGCAGCAATTTTTATTTGTGCACTTGTTGAATTTGCATGTATTAAGTTTACTAATTTCTCCTGAGAAAAATCATAATGTTTGTATGTTTTGCAACACTGTCAAGAAAACGCACACTTCCGATCTAACCTCGTCACTTACAAAGTCTTGCTATTCCCCTTTATTCCTCTCTTCTTTCCAAGCTGTGAATATGATGGAGGACATTATCTTTGTTCTTCTCTTCATTCTGATTGGGTTGGGACCTGGACTCATTAAACAACATCCGAATGGAGTGTCCCAACATAACAGCCACTGAACCACTTGCAATCCTGAGCATTCTCACTTGAAACCCAAAGCGCCTCTCTGCTACTTGCAGCTAGAGATTTTATTGGCTTGAAATTTGTGAGCAGAGTTTGGGAACGTGTTGCCTTTGGACAAGTGTGAGTTAAACTGTGCCAAGTAATGTCAGGATCAGCTGCTTGATCTATGAATGGGAGCATAGCTGTAACCTTGAAGTGTAGTTCCTAGTAAACACCCACCTGGCCCATGAAGGACAAAAAAACTTAGATTACTCCTATCAGCGCCTTCTCTTTCCTAAAACCTTAAAGGATAGAATTCTGAAATAACAAGGTGTGGAGCTGGG
>NC_063356.1:38647447-38680105 GCF_021869965.1 Rhincodon typus | reverse complement strand
CCCCCCCCTCCTGATCTCCACTCCCCTGCCACATTCCACTTCTTCCCCATCCCCACCTCTTCACTACCCCCCACCTGCTGAATACTTCATTGACAGAGGTGCTGCCAGTCAGTGAGTGCTGTAACTTACCCTGACCCCTGTTATTTGTGGTGGGGGGTGATGATTTTTTGTCGACCTGTGTTAGGGGAGCACATCTCCGTTCCCCCACTTGAGCAAGATACCTCAAACTAAGGGACAACAGGTGTAGACAGCATTGTTGGCATTCATTGTCTGGATAGAGATATCCCTAGGTTTTCTTTGAAAAGTCTATTGTGTTGAGCTGCTGATATCTCCAGATAGCTGTTGTTTGAACGTGCGTTTTTCATGATTGTGATGATGGTGTTTGCAGTGACTGTTCGCTTCCAGTCAGATGTTGTTCTGAACTGGAGACGTGCAGCAAGTAAAGACAACTCATGGAAATATTATGTTACAAGTATGTCCAAACTGGCTTCTTCTGGCCTTTCACATATTCACCTATAAAGAGTTTGAACTTTTCATTGTTTTTATGGTTTATTCTATCACATCCAGTTCTTGTTCTGGTTTCTTTCTTATCAATGTTTTTTGTATCAATAGCTATGCAGAGATCTTTTAAACAGCCACAATCTCTCTTCTTTTGTTGCCTTTTGTTTGTTTTGTTCAGTGAATACACATCCTCGAAGTCAACGATAGCAGCCTCACTTGCTGAATTGGCTAGCCCGCCACTGTTTGTAGAGGGAACCCTCCCTGGTAATGTGCAGCACTGTTTGTGCCTTTCCACAAGTGCCGAAGGGGTTTGTACAAGGTCCCAGTAGCAGAAGTTTGGCCACAGTGTGGCTGTCAAACTAGTGATACTACTTCCTACTGCAATTTTTGATTACAAAACAGGGTGGCTGAGTAACAGCACCCTGCTTACGGTCTGGACCTGTAAATGTGAGCATGTTTTTCAAGGTTGTGCCAGAGAAGTTGAGTCTAATGGCCAGGCCTGTGCCGTATAGATCAGATGCTATCAAGCTTGAATCTTGTCTGTGCCATTGTTGACTGAAGCTAGCTTTAGAGGGGCTGTTTGACCTCTATGCTTGTGGACTGAAGAGCAAGAAGTCTTCCAAGATTCCATTTACTCTTGGCCATTGCCATTGGTAGCAGGATTGAGCTCGACTGATGTCTTACGCAGTCAAAAGCTTTTCTGAATTTGCTGTCTAAATGCAGGGGACTTGTCATTATGAGAAAAGTTGACTTGTCCCTGTGGACTTGAAGATAATCTAGGAGGGAGAAATCTGTAATATGACAGCCTTTGCTCAGTGATACCACATTCATTGCTGAGTTGAAAGCTTGTAAGTAAAAGTCTCACTCTTGAGCACAAAATCCGTGCCTCAGTGCAGGAGTGAAGGAGCGTTTGGACTGTCAGATGCCCCTTTTTTTGGATGTGATAGTAAACCAAAACTTTTAGGCAGATGAAAAAAAGTACTATAATCAAAGAGAGTAAGGTTGTAACATTTAATCATGATCAGGCATAGTTTAACTAGCAGTTTAGGATAAGAAGCTAATGTACTTGAAGTATTCTCCAAGATAGCAAATCGGAAAGCAAAGTGCATAGCTTTTTAATGCTTTAAATTAAATCTTAAAACATGAACTAAATGATTGGTTTATGCACATAGCTTTAAGATAGATGTTGAAATGTCATAACTTTGGAAACAAACGAAGATAGGTAATTCTTAAAAACAAAGTCAAGAAATCTGACATTCTACAAATATATAATAACTTTTTTGAGATGGGATCCTATTTAGCAATGATTATGAATATAGTGCATCATTTCAGCTCATAAATTTTTCCAAGAGCTTTTACCGTGAGATTAGTGTGAGTTCTCATAAATTTGGTGGTTTCTATTTACCTACAATCTGGAAGCAGTTTCAACAGTGCACCTTGTGCAGAAGTATTGAATCACCCTGGGATTTTGACTGTGTGTTCAGACTCCAGAAGTTGCTATCAGTTTCAGAAGTGTAATTATTGCAAACGCTGACAGTTTAACTTTATTTCTGTCCGAAACCCAGGCCTTTTTATTTTGTCCATAATGAAAATCTTGCATCTGCATTACATTCTGTCAGCTTTTTTTTCCTTATAACCTTCTGCACCTACATTCATAGCCCATGTAAATCTAGCACATTGTAAATGTTCTAACTCCTATTAGAAATGTTGCAATGCTGTCAGTAGTGGGTACGTATCTCTGCAGTGCGTGATTGGCCATTTCCATTACAAATGTGAATATCATTTTGAATAAGTGGCATTTTTTTTTTAAAATGCCTGATGCTCAGCATGTGTGACTGATGTATGTATGCACATCCGAAGCCAGCTTGCTATCCATGTTGTGTTCCTGATCCCCTCTTCACTTGATCGCAGCACTGGTCCTTGATCTATTGTGCGAAAAAGCATTGAAGGTTGTAAACAAGGAATAATCCTGATCCAGTCTTCTGCCGTGGATATATTATAACCTTAATCATGACCATGTAGATGGATGGTTAGAGCTGCAGGATGTCGCTCAGATTCACATAGGTAGCAAGGAGAGTTGGTTGAAATTCTTTTAGGTCCTGGTTTTAACCACCTGAACCTAAAAGGGCAGTTCTGCATGAAATTTTAAGTGTCTCACGAGTGTTGACCCTGTGACATAGAAACAGATAAAACCGGCCAATGTGTCGAGAGCCGTTGTAGACTTTGTGATTGCATCTGTGAATGCACTCTGATTAGGAAGTCCTTTTTCATTCTCTGCAAAAATATAGCTACTGCAATTATCTGTAATATAGAACCAGGATGGATTAAGAATACTTGACATAATTGACTGGCTGCAAAGTTCAATTTATTGTCATATTCCTAGACTTTGTGTAGTGAATAGTGTTGATTAAGTGATTCAAAGCTGGGTGGAAGGGTGAACTGTGAGGAGGATGCAGAGATATTTCATTGTGATTTGGACAAGTTGAGTGACTGGTAAAATGCACAGAGATGAAATACAATATAGATAAATATGAGGTTATCCACTTTGGTGGATAAACAAGGAGACACATCATTATCTGAATAGCAATAGATTTGGAAAAAGGAAGGTCCGATGAGACTTGGTTGTCTTTGTATGCCAGTCGCTGGAAGTAAGTATTTAGGTGCAGCAGGTGGTGAAGAATGGTGTGTTGGTCTTCATATTGAAGGGATTCGAGAACAACAGCAGGGATGCTTTGCTGCAACTGTACAGGATCTCGATGAGACTGCACTTGAAATTGTGTGCAGTTTTGGTCCCCTTATCTGAGGAAGGACTTTCTGGCTATGGAGGCAGTGCAGCAAAGGTTTACCAGGCTAATTCCTGGAATGGCAGAACTGATGTATAAAGAGAGGCTTGATCAGTTAGGACTATATTCAGTGGAATTTAGAGGATGGAGGTCTCATATAAAATTCTAATAGGGCTGACAGGGTAAATGTAGAAAGGATGTTCCTAATGACTAGGGAAGCAATGGCCTGGTGGTATTGTTACTGAACGCGTAATCCAGAAAACCATGTAATATTCTGCGGACATGGGTTTGAATCCTTCCATGGCAGACGGAATTTAAATTCAATAAAAATCTGGAATTAAGAATTAAATGATGACCATGAAACCATTGCCATTTGAAAATCAATCTGGTTTACTAATGTCCTTCAGGGAAGGAAATCTGCCATGCTTACCCAGTCTGGTCTGTGTGATTTGAGACCCACACTGATGTGCTTGACTCTTAACTGTGGTCAACAAAAATCTGGCCCAGCAAATGAGGCCCATGTCCTGAGAATGAATTAAAAACAAGAACCAGGGGGGCACTGTCTGAGGATGTGGGGTAGACTACTTAGGACTGAGATGAGGAGAAATCTCTTCACTCAGAGAGCGGTAAGCCTGTGGAATTCTCTGCCACAGAAAGTTGTTCAGGCCAAAAAGTTTAGTGTTTTCATGAGGGGACAGATATGGTTCTAGGGGTTTAAGGGATCAAAGCATATGGGGAGGAGGTGGGACTAGCGTACGGAATACAATGATCAGCCATGATTATTTTGAATGGTAGAGCAGACTTGAAGGTCCAAATAGCCTACTCCTGTTCCTATTTTCTATGTTGCTATGCTTCCATCCATGCAGTCAGCTGATGCTGTTGAAGATGTGATCCGTTCTCTCCTCTTTTCCTGTAAGGGGATGCCTCCCTGGCTTTCTCTGATTAGGTGGCAGTCGTGACTTAGATGGTTGAACTTTTTTTGCATTTGAAGTCAGCAGGTTGAGAGTTCAAGCCCCAATCTAGACTTGAACACGCAATCTAAGGTAACACTTTTCCCTTACAGCGGAGTACTGAGACATTGTTGCACTGTCAGAGGGACAGTGTCTCAGATCAGGTGCCGTTTCAGATGCATTATTCAAAGAAAAGTACATAAACTTTTCCCAGCATATGAACCAATATTAATCCTTCAATTACTCATTATTAAAGAACAGAATATCTGGTCAATATCTGTTTGTACCAATGTCATGTACAAGATTAATACATAACAGTCTCCAGATTGTAAAATTATTTAGTTCCTCTAAAATGTTTCAGAACAGCCCAAGGTCATGGAAGGCACTTCGTGAATACACGTTTTACCTGTGTTATCTTTTAAAAATTAAATTAGTGGCACATACCATTTCCTGGGGCAGACTTTGTAAGAATATATTTTTAAAATAGACAAAACTGTAGCATGGAAAGGATTAATTTAAATCATGCCATGTTCTCAGAATTACTGATAAGACAAACCTTTGAAACAAAGCATTTTTCAAAGTAGGGGTGAGTATGATTGTATGGGCATCAGAAGATTGTTTCCAGCAAGGTCATTATCTAGGTCAATAATAATAGACATTACAGTCTGTTGTGAAAGAATTTAAGGCACTTCATCACTGTCAATGTGTATGTTTGGAATGAACAGACCACTAAAACATGAGGTAAGGTAGCGTTTGGCAGGGCAATGTCTCTAAACTGAATGATTCTAAAAGAGATTACATGCCTTCTTGTGGAAAGTAAGTTATGTGGAGAGTGTAAAGAGGCTACAAAGGGATATACCATCCATAGGTTTAGCGAGTAGGATTTAGATCAGCTGAATGGAGTGTAATGTGAGGAATTGTGGGTTTATCTATTTTGGCAGGAAGAACGAAGAAGGAACATATTATCGAAATGGCAAGAGATTACATTCAGTTATTCAGGATATATTTTGAATAATGAGAATCAGCACCTTTGAGGGGATGTGGTGGGAGATTACGGATGAAAAACCTCAATATTGTGAGTAGTTGCTGTTGTTGATAATTCTGTATTCAAGATGAAAATTAAGGCTAGTAGTGAGTTATATGTGTCTGGAGTGCTGTGTCCAGTTTTGGTCTGCTTATTTAAGGAAGGATTTGCTGTGCTGGTGACAGTTCAGAGAAGATTTACCAGACTAACGCCTGAAGTAGGCACGTTGGACAGGCTACGTTTGTAGCTGCTAGGGTATAGAGGGGTTGGAGGTGACTTGACGGAAACATACAAATCCCGAACAGCCTTGACAGGATAGACGTGGAAAGGATGTTTCCACTTGGGAGAATCTAGCACTAGGGTTCACTGTTTCAAAATAAGGTGTTGCCCATTTAAGACTGAGATGAGGAGAATCTTTTTCTTAGACAGTTATGATTCTACAACACTCTTCCTCAAAAGGTGATGCACACAGAGCCTTTGAATATTTCTAAGGCTGCGGTAGACAGATTCTTGACAAGGTTGTTGACTTGCTTGCCGAACTCGCTTGTTTTCATTCAGACGTTTCATCACCATGCTAGGTGACATCATCAGTGAGGCCTCCGGTGAAGCGATGTTGTTCTACTCCATTTGGAATTTATACTGTCCGGTACGTTATGGTGAATGTAGTGTTATTTCCGGTTTTGATCTGTATGGGTTTGTATAGGGGGTCCAATTTGTATGTTTGTTGATTGCATTACGGGTGGAGAACCATGCCTCTAGGAATTCCCATGCGTGTCTATGTTTGGCTAGGGCTACTATGGTTACCTTGTCCCAGTTAAACTGATGGCCTTCATTGTCTGAGCGTACCGATATTAAGGAGAGTTCGTCGTGCCGTTTTGCTGCTAGATTTGAAACAAAAACAAGCCAGCTCGGCGAGCAAGACAACAACCTCACCCACAACCCAAGCTACAGATCTTTGCCAAAACTTTAGATTCTTGACAAGTAAGGGCTGAAAGACTACTGTGGATGGGTGGGAATGTGGAGTTATCAAACCAACCATGATCTTATTGAATGTCGAAGTAAAAGGTCCAAGTGGCTTACTCCTCCTAATTCATATGTTTTACTTAGTTCAAAAAGAAGTAAGTTGCAATTGAGACATTTGTGTATAAGCTGGCTTGAAAAGCTCCTTGAGCATTGGTCCAGGACACAGGAAAACTTGGTGCCGGATTCAAATGAGGATCATGAAAAGGGAAGTCATAGTCGAGAACATTTGTTCCTGTGGATAAGGAGTGCTCATCGCTGTCCTGCTGAGCATACAATCCAAGCCAAAGATTGAGAAATCCAACTATGCTATCTGGGTATGGACATGATGACTGTGCACTGGGTGCAGTGCTGGTTGTGCCGGTGGTATGTGCTGAACCGTACACCAGTAAAACTCAGCACCTTCTTAGAATGGGAAAGAGGGGAGCTTAGGGAAGCATGACTTCAGTGTTGTGAACAGTTGCTCTTGTTGGTGATTTTGGCTGTCATTGCGGAATTGATGCCAGCAGTGAGTTATTTTTGTGGACAGCCCATTGATCTTGACCAAATGACTGTCACTTGGCTGTGAGATTATACAAATGGATCACTGCTCTGCAAGTACTCTTGTAGCAACACGTAGTTCAAAGCTCTAAAGAGAAAGGAAAGCAGAGAAATTATTTTACACAGTTTATTGTGGACTTTTCGTTATGATATATTCATTAAAGTGCATCTCAATATCACTCTCCCCTGTTAAATATACTCATTTACTTTGTTTAACTGTTACTGGCATGATGTGAAAATTTATTATGGCTTGGATTTGCTTATCTTGTTACTATCGTGGTGTCTAGTCTATTAAACCAGTAATGCTGGTTACATCCATACTGTTTGCCCAAGATTAAGAGTAAATATTTAATAGACTTCCTGCTCATCTTGCTGCAGTAGTTGGTACAACTGGCAAAGTTGTAGATTAGGGGAAAATGAGACTCCCGAATGGTATGCTGCCTCCCAGGTGCACGAGTCAGGAATATCTCGGATCGACTGCAGGATGTTCTGAAGGGGGAGGGTGAACAACCAGCTGTCGTGGTGCATATAGGCACCAGTGATATAGGTAATAAACAGGATGAGGTCCTACAAGCAGAATTTAGGAAGTTAGGAGCCAAGTTAAAAAGTAGGGCCTCAGAGGTAGTAATCCCAGGATTGCTACCGGTGCCACGTGCTAGTCAGAGTAGAAATGAAAGAATAGGCAGGATAAGTGAGTGGCTTGAGAGATGGTGCAGGAGGGAGGGGTTCAGATTTTTGGGACATTGGGACTGGTTCTGGGGGAGGTGGGACTATTACAAATCAGACGGTCTACACCTGGGCAGGACTGGAACCAATGTCCTAGGGGCTGCTTTTGCTAACGCTGTTGGAGAGGGTTTAAACTAATGTGGCAGGGGGATGGGAACCAAATGAGGAGGTTAGTGGACAGTAAGGAGGTAGTAACTAAGGCCTGTAAGGAACTAGATAATGAAGTCAGTGTGACTAAGAGGAAGAGTAGGCAGAGAACAGATGATGAACGCAAAGGGACACGTTGTCTGAGGTGCATTTATTTTAATGCGAGAAGTGTAGAAGGTAAGGCAGATGAACTTAGGGCTTGGATTAGTACCTGGGAGTATGATGTTATTGCTATTACTGAGACTTGGCTGAGGGAAGGGCAAGATTGGCAACTCTATATCCCAGGATATAGATGTTTCAGGCGGGATAGAGAGGGAGGTAAAAGGGGTGGAGGAGTTGCATTACTGGTCAAAGAGGATATCACAGCTGTGCTGAAGGGGGGCACTATGGAGGACTCAAGCAGTGAGGCAATATGGGCAGAGCTCAGAAATAGGAAGGGTGCGGTAACAATGTTGGGGCTGTACTGCAGGCCTCCCAACAGTGAGCGTGAGATAGAGGCGCACATATGTAGACAGATTGTGGAAAGATGTAGGAGCAACGGGGTGGTGGTGATGGGAGATTTTAATTTTCCTAACATTGATTGGGATTCACTTAGTGTTAGGGGTTTAGATGGAGCAGAATTTGTAAGGAGCATCCAGGAGGGTTTTCTAGAGCAGTATGTAAATAGTCCAACTCGGGAAGGGGCCATACTGGACCTGGTGTTGGGGAATGAGCCTGGCCAGATGGTTGAAGTTTCAGTAGGGGATTACTTTGGGAATAGTGATCACAATTCCGAAGTTTTAGAATACTGGTGGACAAAGGCGAGAGTGGTCCTAAAGGTAGAGTGCTGAATTGGGGGAAGGCCAACTATAGCAAAATTCGGCAGGAGCTGGGGAATGTGGATTGGGAGCAGCTGTTTGAGGGTAAAATCCACATTTGATATGTAGGAGGCTTTTAAAGAGAGGTTGAATAGAGTGCAGGACAGACATGTCCCTGTGAAAATGAGGGATAGAAAGGGCAAGATTAGGGAATCATGGATGACAGGTGAAATTGGGAGACTAGCAAAGAGGAAAAAGGAAGCATACGTAAGGTCCAGGTGACTGAAAACAGACGAAGCTTTGGAAGAATATCGGGAAAGTAGGACCAATCTGAAACGAGGAATTAAGAGAGCTGAAAGGGGTCACGAAATATCTTTAGCGAACAGGGTTAAGGAAAATCCCAAAGCCTTTTATTCATAAATAAAGAACAAGAGGGTAACTAGAGAAAGGGTTGGCCCACTCAAGGACAAAGGAGGGAAGTTACGCGAGGAGTCAGAAAAAATGAGTGAGATTCTTAATGAGTACTTTGCATTGGTATTCACTGAGGAGAGGGACATGACGGATGTTGAGGTTAGGGATAGATGTTTGATTACTCTAGGTCAAGTCAGCATGGGGGGGGAGGTGTTGGGTATTCTAAAAGGCATTAGGGTGGACAAGTCCCCAGGTCCGGATGGGATCTATCCCAGGTTACTGAGGGAAGCGAGAGAGGAAATAGCTGGGGCCTTAACAGATATCTTTGCAGCATCCTTGAGCACGGGTGAGGTCCCGGAGGACGGGAGAATTGCTAATGTTGTCCCCTTGTTTAAGAAGGGTAGCAAGGCTAATCCAGGTAATTATAGACCGGTGAGCCTGACGTCAGTGGTGGGGAAGCTGCTGGAGAAGATACTGAGGGATAGCATCTGTTTACATTTGGAAGAAAATGGGCTTATTAGTGATAGGCAGCATGGTTTTGTGCAGGGAAGGTCATGTCTTATCAACTTGATAGAATTCTTTGAGAAAGTGACAAAGTTGATAGATGAGGGAAGGGCTGTAGGTGTCATATACATGGACTTTAGTAAGGCGTTTGATAAGGTTCCCCATGGTAGGCTGATGGAGAAAGTGAGGTCGCACGGGGTCCAGGGTGTACTAGCTAGATGGATAGAGAACTGGCTGGGCAACAGGAGACAGAGAAGTGGAAGGTGGAGAACTGTGACCAGTGGTATTCCACAGGGATCCGTGTTGGGACCACTGTTGTTTGTGATATACATAAATGATCTGGAGGAAGGTATAGATGGTCTGACTAGCAAGTTTGCAGATGACACGAAGATTGGTGGAGTAGCAGATAGTGAAAGGGACTGTTGGAGAATGCAGCAGAATATAGATAGATTGGAGAGTTGGGCGGAGAAATGGCAGATGGCGTTCAATCCAGGCAAATGTGAGGTGATGCATTTTGGAAGATCCAAATCAAGAGCAAACTACACGGTAAATGGAAAAGCCCTGGGGAAAATTGATGCTCAGAGAGATCTGGGTGTTCAGGTCCATTGTACCCTGAAGGTAGCAACGCAGGTGGATAGAGTGGTCAAGAAGGCATACGGCATGCTTTCGTTCATCGGACGGGGTATTGAGTATAAGAATTGGCAGGTCATGTTGCAGTTGTATAGGACTTTGGTTCGACCACGTTTGGAATACTGCGTACAGTTCTGGTCATCACATTACCAAAAGGATGTGGATGCTTTGGAGAGGGTGCAGAGGAGGTTCACCAGGATGTTGCCTGGTATGGAGGGCGCTAGCTATGAAGAGAGGTTGAGTAGATTAGGATTATTTACATTAGAAAGACGGAGGTTGAGGGGGGACCTGATTGAGGTCTACAAAATCATGAGAGGTATAGACAGGGAGGATAGCAAGAAGCTTTTTCCCAGAGTGGGGGACTCAATTACTTGGGGTCACGATTTCAAGGTGAGAGGGGAAAAGTTTAAGGGAGATATGCATGGAAAGTTCTTTACGCAGAGGGTGGTGGGTGCCTGGAATGCATTGCCAGTAGAGGTGGTAGAGGCAGGCACGATAGCGTCATTTAAGATGTATCTGGATAGATATATGAATGGGCAGGGAGCAGAGGGATACAGATCCTTGGAAAATAGGTGACAGGTTTAGATAGAGGATCTGGATCGGCGCAGGCTTGGAGGGCCGAAGGGCCTGTTCCTGTGCTGTAATTTTTTTTGTTCTTTGATCTTTGTTCTTTGTTCTGGACTATAGTTCTAATTAGATATTGCACCATGCATCGCTGGCCTCAGCTTTAGGCGCACACAGAATTTATCAATGTTTGGGTTTCCTAGAAGATGTTTGTCAAAGTTTATTCTCCCTGTGACACCATGTCGAAATTTGAAATTTGTTGTGAATTCCACCACCCCCCCACCGTGCGAACTGAGAGTGGAGATGGGGGTGGGGAGGCTATGAGAGTGGAAGCAATGCTGTTATAATTTAGTCACAGCTGCTTGGCAAATATTGCCTCAGAGCTTGGGACCCCAAGATTTCCTCTTTGTGAAGTCCTGTCCTCGGATCTGCGTCCACATAAGATTTAAAAAATGTGTTTGTTGGAAATGGGAGGAAGCCTTTCAAGGCCTTGAGCTTGTTCTGCAATTGAATTCACATCATGGCTGATCTGTATTTTTCTTCCATTGCTTCAATTTCCTCAATACAATTACCTGCCACGTATCAATATCAGTTTTGCAATTTTCAACAATTGGGAGAGAGGGTTCCAGATTTCCACATCATTTGGATGCAGAAGTATTTCTTGACATTGTCCCGGAGTTGCTGCTCTAAATTGGTGAAGTCCATCACTCCAGACTCTCCCACCAGATGAAACATAATAGTTTTCTCGCTATCAAAATATTTAATCAACTGAACCTTCATTCAATCACCCCTTAGCCTGCTAGATTTGAGGGATTAGATTCCTGTGTAATTTGACATCAAAATTTAACCCGTAAAGGGGGTTAAAGGAAGCTTTATTTTTCATTCATACATGGGATATGGGTGTTGCTGGCTCAGCCAGCATTTGTTGCCTATCCACAGTTGCCCTGCAGGAGGGGGTGGTGGACTGCCTTTTTGAACCATCGCATTTCTGTGTGGTGTAAGTACACTCGCAATGCTGTCAGGGAGGGTGTCCCAGGATTTTGTCTCAACAACAGTGAAAGTATGACAATGTATTTCTCAGACAAGATGATGGGTGGTTTGGAGAGGAACTTGCAGGGGGTGGCATTCGACATATCTGCTTCTCCTGTGCTTCTAGGCGGTAGAGATTATTGATTTGGAGGGACACTTGGTGAGTTTCTGCAGTGTATCTTGTAGATGATATACACCACTGCCATAGTACATTGGTGGTAATAGGAGTGAATGTTAAAGGTGGTAGGTGGACTACCAATCAAGCAGGCTGCTTCGTCCTGAATGGTCTTGAATTTCTTGAGTCTTGTCGGACCTGCACTCATCCTGATAAGTGGAGAATATAATAACACACTCCTGTCTTGAGTCTTCTAGCTAGGCAGGCATTGGAGAAACAGGTGGTGAGCTACTTGTTGTAGATCTCCTAACCTCTGAGTTTCCTTTGTAGCAGCAGCATTTATATTGCTCGTCCAGTTCAGTTTCTGCCACTGGTAACCCCACCATGTTGATAGTGGAAGAATTAGCAATGGCAATATCGTTGGATACCCAGAGAGACGGTAATTCTCTCTTTTTGGAGGTGGTTATTAAAAGTAGTTGAATGTTGTTTGTTTTGCATGTTTAGTCAGTGCAATCATAAAGAGCTGAAAGAACAAACTTGCAATTATAGATCAGCTGCTCAGGCCCTTTTTATTCTAAAATTTTTTCACAGTTTCATCAATAGTAACTACGTCAAATAGTACAGGAGCAGTAATATTCAAAGTACAGTTTATACAGTGTAGTAAACACAACAGGCACTTTATGCACAACAAGCTCCCACAAAACAGCAGATGGGTGGCTAGACCTTCTGTTCTTGACTTGTTATTCGAGGGAGGAACATTGGCTCAGACTCCAGAATGTGCTGATCTTCAAGGTCTGTGATTTAACAGAGCTGTTCAAATGTGAAGGTTTGGATACGGTAAACATAGTGTCTTTTGTACCTGCAGGTGGGTTAGTAACCAGAGGATTCCGATTGATAACTGCAGAAAGGAGAATTCTGTCTCTGACACATCCCATCATTATGTTTAACATCACGTGCTGCCCAGTGTGATTTCATTGACTTCGAACACACTTGATTGCTCCATCCTTCAGTCCGCTGGCAGCTAGGAGTAACTGTCCCAACAACCACTTCATTACAGTGATTGCATCCAGTTTTAGGACCTCAGGCATGCACTGAGGAGGACGGATAAGAGAAGGAAAGCTTCTTTATGCAGCAAGTTGTTGTGATCTGGAATGCAATGTCTGAAACAGTGGGTGAGGCTGACTCCATAGTGATTTTCAAAGCAGCATTATTGAAAGTACAGAACAATGGAGTAAGAGCAGGGAAATGGAGTACTTGTGATGCCAAGGCATAGAGGCAACTTGCGGAGTGCTGGGCAATGGGATTTGATTGAGGGTTGTTTTTTGACTGGCGTGGTCATGATAGGCCAAAAGGGCCTTTTTCTGTACTGTCAACCTCTGACTTTGTTAATAAGCAGGCACCTTGGACCGAGTGACCTCTCCTGCATTAGAAAAAGTGGGATCCCTTACATCCATCTTGACAGGTAGCTTAATGTTTCATCGGGAATACATTACAGCACCTAATATGATGCAGTGTCAGCCTGAATAAATGCTGAAATCCTGCTGTGGAACAGAAAGCCGAGAGTTTCTGGCTTGGAAGCTACCATTAATGCCAGCGAGATGTGAAGGAATCAGAGATTGAGTGTGATCAGAGCACAGTCACTGATGAAATTTCTATGTGAGATACTCTGTACTCCTCTCACTTACTATGGGCTGTGAGGATCATGTGACTGCTCAACGTGAAGGGCTGATATTTGATGCAGACCATATTTTTCGCTTTAAGGTTAAATCTTTGCAACCTTTGCAAAATCCTTTTGCTGTGCTTTTTTTTAAAAAAAGAATGCTTGATTGTCAATAAGAGTTCTGCTTTTTAAGCAGGATGTTTTAAAATTCCTTTCCATTGTGCACTTGAGGTCCTGTGACTGGGTATGATCAATACTGAAGTCATGGATTGCTGACTGCACCCTGGCTGTGACTGGACTGAAATGTGTCAGCTTCTGCTGAGGAAGCACCCTGTAAACGGGAAGGAAAATCTCACTGCAGTGTCACATGATAATAAACTGAACAGGATCAGAGAGGAGACAGCTCCTGGTTGTGCAAGCATCTTGGAACACGTCTGGATTATTAGCTGCACTCTTTGTTTATTTCCAGCTGCATATTTTGCTTGCATCCTTTCAGTTGCTGCAACGTTAATTCATCCTGCGAAACTCTGAGACTTTCAGTGACGCGAGGTGCAACCTAAATGTAAGTATTTATCTGTTTTGTACTTGTATACCACTGGTTAAAAATGATATGGCGATTCCCTGATTTAGGGACACTTCGTGAAGTGGTGGAGGTGTTTTTTTCTAATGCTAATCTCACTTGAATGGGAATTGGTAAACCTGACGTTGTGGAGCCTTGGTGCCAACACGGCTGAGATAGCATTTTTAACTGTTGCGCGTTCCTGGGCAGCGTCCCATATGAGAGAGCTCCTCCAATGTCAGCAGCATTGGTCATTTGAATAGGGCAGAAAAATAGGGGAGAGAGGATGGGTGATCCCCTAGTGAGGCTGGATGTGGGTTACAGACAGCTTAGGGCAAGGGGTCTGTAGGGGTGGATTGGGCACCACATTCAGAGGGAGAGGAGGCTGTGGGTGGATGTGAATTACAGGGTAGTTCATGATGCGAAATGCAAGGGGTTTAACCTGGATGCGATGGAAATCTCCAGTGCAATTCAGGCAAACAGAAGTGACAGGACATCACACCAAGTTGTCTCTGTAACTTCTTGTTATGATTGTAGTCTCTCTAATCCCACCTATTCAACTCTAGGCATTGGGAAAGAAGTACAAATAGATTATAAATACGTAGAGGATGATCATACATTTTGTGCAAATATCTTTTTAAAAAATCATTCCCTTTGAACATTTTGAATCAACTGAGTGAAGATCAGTTAAAGTAACACACACTGAAAATTAAGATAAACCGTTTTAGATTTGTTCAATCTCAGATGCTGTGTCAGACTAACAGAAGCCTTAAACTGCAGAAATTTAAATTCTTTTCCTTTTCCCTGTACTAGCTGTGGAGTTTGACCTTGTGGACCTGTCACCATGTCTGAGGCAGCTGCTGTAAAGTTCAGAGTATTCACTCTTAATTGCTGGTAAGTCTTGATCCTTTCCTGCTGTTTATTACACAACCAGATCTGCATTCAGATTACACCATGAGTGTTTGAATGCGTAATGAACTTTACCCTTTGAATCTACCTCATCTTTGTTTCACCCTGGTTGCTTGGTTTTTTCAGGCAGTCCCTGCCATCCCATAACATTGTATAAGAGCAGTGTTTTGCAGCCCTTTAGATAATACACCAAAGATGCAGAGGAAAGATGAGGTTTTTTTTGTTATTCAGCGAATTATGGCCTGGACTGCACTGAGTGAAAGAGTATGCGAGTAGATTTGATAGGATTCCCAACAAAAATTGATTCAGTACATGAAGATGGAAAAATTATAGGGCTATGGGTAAAGAGTAGATGAGTCACACAGACACCACATGGCCATTTGACCTCTCCTGTGACCTTTGTCTCTAATTGGATAAACTTGGTTGTCACAAGAGGACCATTTTAGCCCCGCATGTTAAGGTTGTAGACTTGCTCACCGAGCCGGTGTGTTTGATTGCAGACGTTTCGTCACCCTGCTCGGTAACATCGTCAGTGTGCCTCTGGTGAAGTGTTGGTGTTCTGTCCTGCTTCTTATTTATATGCCTCAGTTTACTGGGGTGATTGACATCACTTCTGGTTCTGTATGTCGGGTCCAGTTCAATGTGTTTGTTGATGGAGTTCCGGTTGGAATGCTAGGCTTCCAGGAATTCCCTGGCATGTCTCTGTTTGGCTTGTGCTATTATGGATGTGTTGCCCCAGTCGAATTCATGTCCTTCTTTGTCCGTGTGTATGGAGACCAGTGAGAATTGGTTGTGTCTCTTGGTGGTTAGTTGGTGTTCATGTATCCTTATTGTCAGTTTCTTCCAGTTTGGCCTTTGTAATGTTTCTCACAGTGTTTACATGGTATTTTGTATATTACGTTACTTCATCAGTAGCTGTCACAGGGTGGCTGTTGGTTTGTGGGCTATCCTGATATTTAGAAGTCTTGTGGTCATCTCTGATATGTCTCTGATGTACAGTAGGGTGACTAGCGTGCCTGGCCGTGTTGTGTCTTATTGTGGTCTGTCACTGAGGTAATGGCGGATTGTACGTTTTTGGTATCCATTCCTTTTAAAGACTCCGCATGAGAGGTCCTGTTCTGTGCGCAATTCCGTGTTGCTGCTGTGTGTTGTGGCTCATTTGAATAATGTCCTGATGCAGCTCCATGTGTGCGGATACAGATCAGATACTTAATTACACCAGCAACCAAACCAACACCTGATACAGCTCCGGTTATGGGTGTTGGTTTGGTTGCTGGTGTAATTAAGTATCTGATCTGTATCCGCACACATGGAGCTGCATCAGGACATTATTCAAATGAGCCATAACACACTGCAGCAACCTGGAACTGCGCAAAGCAGAAAAGGAGCTCTCATGCTGAGTTTTTAAAAGGAATGGGTACCCAAAAAGTACAATCCGTTGTTATCTACGCAACAGACCACAAGAAGAAGACACAGCACCGGCCAGACGCATTAGCCACCCTACCGTACGTTAGAGACATATCAGAGATGACCATAAGAATACTCAGACCCCTAGATATCAGGATAGCCCACAAACTAACAACTACCCTACTGCAGCTACTGATGAACGTAAAGGATTTCATAACCACAACCAATAAAACTAACGTCATATACAAAATACCATGCAAGGACTGTGAGAAACATTAGAAAGGCCAAACTGGAAGAAAACTGACAATAAGGATACACGAACACCAACTAACCACCAAGAGACAGGACCAGTTTTCACTGGTCTCACTACACTCGGACAATGAAGGACATGAATTTGACTGGGACAACACATCCATAATAGCACAAGCCAAACAGAGACATGCCAGGGAATTCCTGGAGATCTGGCATTCCAACTGAAACTCCATCAACAGACACATTGAACTGGACCCGATATACAAACCTCTGAGAGAATCGGAAGTAATAGCAACCACCCCAGCAAACCGAGGCATATAAATAACCAGCGGGACAGAACACCAACGCTTCACTGGAGGTGCACTGACGATGTTACCGAGCAGGGTGACGAACGTCTGCAATCAAACACACCGCATTGGCGAGCAAGTCTACAACCTCATCCACAACCCAAGCTACAAATCTTCTCAAAAACCCATGTTAAGTTTATTACACCATTCTTTGCATTATTTAGTGATTGACTTTGTTGGATCTGCTATTCTAATTTAGAATTAGATTGGTCACCCCTTCAATGTTATTTTCCCTCTTCTGCTGGGCTACAGTTTCATAGGCTCCAGCAGCTTTCCAGTGACTGGCCATCTTGTGTTATGCCTAGATGATCGTTCTTAGTGGGATTTGCAACTGCAAAAAGTGTCATCCCTGTGAGAAGGCCTACATGTATGCTTTCCAGAGTAGCAGTTAGCAGCAGGCTGCTTTAAATGATTTTATTTTTCTTTGTTTTCCCTGATGCATCCTCCATGGAGTTAGTGCCTTTTGAGGCCTCTACTGCTGCTAATCTGAGATCCACACATTCCCAGTGGAGCAGCAGAGTTGGCAGTTCTATAGGAGTGTGGATATATGGACATACAGCAGTAACCTATCACTTCAACGACGTCATATTCTTTACAAACTGCCAGCTTTATGTAAGAATGTTTTTAAGCCATGGCAAGACCATGCAGTTACATAGGATCTGCAGAAAACAGGTCATTTAGCTCAAGATTTCCTTCATCTCATCATCTGATCCCATTAGCATATTAATCCAATCCCTTTTCCCACAGGTATACGTTCAGCTTCCCTTTCAGTACATCTATTACTTGCCACAACTCGTCTTTCTGGTACCGAGTTTTACATTCCAAATACTCTCAGAGGAATAGTACCATAGTGGTTATGTTACTGAGTTGGTAAGCCAGGGGCCTCGGTTAATGATTTGTTTAGATGATTTCAAATCCACCATTGTAGCTGGCTAATTAAGTGAATTAATTGAAAAAATTAAAAGGCTAGTATCAGTATGGTAACCTCGACATCATTAGATTGTTGTGAAAGTGTATCTTTAAGAGAAGGAAATCTGCTGTCCATTTGTGGTATGATTCCAGAAACACAAGATTGTGGTTGACTTTTAACTGCCCTTTGCAGCGATCTAGCAAGCCACTTGTTTGTACCAAACAGCTAAAAGCAATAGAACAAGCAGCATCAACCACTGGACTCAGAATGACAAAGCTGATGACCCAGCCTAGCTGATCTTGCAAAGTCCAGCTCATGAGCATCTGTGCCAAATTTGCAATCTTGCAGCCTAGTCAAGCAAACAGCCTGATGGTGATATTCACAGGTGCCAACCTTAAAGCAAACTTTCCAGATTTCTCCATCACCATCTGTGAGTATGTCCGATCCCAGCGGCTACACCACTGCACGCTGGGCCCCACTCACACAAACAGCCTTCGACGGCAACCTTGTATCTCCTGTCACTGTGCCAAATTTGGATCCGGTTACCCTGGATCCCATGAGCTTGTACCTTTATCAGTTTCCCATGTGGGACTTTGTCAATGGCTTTACTGAAATCCATATAAATTACATCAGCTACCCTACCCTCATCCAAACACTTAATCATCTCCTCAAAAATTTCCACCAGATTTGTTCGGCCTCACCATCCTCTGACAAACCCATGCTAACTGTCCCTGATCAAACCTTGCCTCCAAATGGAGAAGAATTTTCTCCTTCACTGTTTTCTCCAATAGTTCCTCTGCTAGTGTGGTAGAAAACTGTCCACTGCCGCTTTGTGTCTAGCTCCAACATCACTCAAGAAGCTTAATACTATCCAGGACAAAGCAGCCCACTTGCAAGACATCCCATCTGCCACCTGAAACCGCCACTTACAGGTGCGCAGTGACAGCAGTATGTCCCATCTGTAAGGGCACTGCAATCATTCACCAAACCTTATTCAATAGCAGGTCCTAAATCCACATCTAAATTACCTACCAGACAAGGGCAGTGAACATATGGGACCATCAGTCCCTGCAAGTTCCCCTCTAAGCCACACACTATCCTGAAACTGTGCAACTATGTCACTGTTCCTTCACCATAACTGGGTCAAAATCCTGGACTCCCTCCCTAACAGCACTGAGTGTAGCTGCAGCACATAAATAAAAGTGGTTCAGAACCATTTCTTGAGCAGGTTTAGGGATGGCCAATAATTGCTAGCCTTGCCAGTGATGCCCGTTATCTCATGAATGAACAGAATAAAAGGTTTTTTTTTCTGAATTTCCTAGCAATCAGGCTTATGGAGTCAAATTTTGGATGATTTGAGTCCAAAGACTTCCCATTCTTTGTCTTTTCTTCTGAACTTAGGGCAAAGATTTAAACATTCTACAGCACTTGGAGAAGAGCAATGTATAATATCCAAAAGTAATCCTGAATATTTTCAGTGGTTTCATAAAATTCCTGCACTATCTTGACAATTCGGAATGATGCATCCACCGTTCATGCAACTGAGGATTTGTTTGGTAATCCTGCTTTTATTGGGCAGCAGTCCTAATGACCTTGTGATTTAGGCAGCACAGTGGCTCAGTGGTTAGCACTGCTGCCTCACAGTGCCAGGGACCTGGGTTCGATTCCACCCTTAGGTGACTGTGTGTGGAGTTTGCACATTATCCTCATGTCTGTGTGGGTTTCCTCCCACAGTCCAAAGATGTGCAGGTTAGGTGGATTGGCCATTGCTAAATTGCCCATAATGTCCAGGGTAGGTGGGGTTAGCCGTGGGAATTGCAGGGTTACGGGGATAGGGTAGGGGGATCGGTTTGTGTGGGATGGTCTTCAGAAGGTTGGTGTGGACTGAGTGGGCCAAATGGTCTGTTTCCACTCTGTAGGGATTCTATGATTCAGTGAGACTTTAAAACTCTCAATGAGCAACTGTTCATACTAAGTGGCCTTATGAGAACCAACTGTGTTACATGGAACATCGGAGTGTCACTTGATCACTACGCAATTTGAATTCTGCAGCATGTTTGCTGTTTCCTTTCGATGCCTCTTGGTCCAGGCGATGAATGTTGACAGGCTATATAATTGCAAGTTGGCAATCATGAACAGGCACCTGGTCTGATTTCTTGCTTTCTTCACTCACTTATACCATCCTGCCCTGCTGAAAGCATTAGCTGCTGTTTTATAAGGATGGAGATGCACTCACTGGTCAGTTTGTTGTGTGTCTCTAATCTTTCTTTTTTGGCAATCACTGACTAATGATGATTGTCCATCTAGGGAATTCCATGTCACTGGTCATTGAGTTCTGTGGGCCTTGTGGGGCTGATGAGCCCAATCCTAGAGCTGCAACTCTGACCACATATTTGGCAGGTGTTTCTGGGAGGCGGAAGTGGTCTTTTGCCTTGACATCAGTAGCATTTCTTCCTCCAGTTCCACATATAGAGCAGGGCTGAATGCACTGGCACGTACGGCAGGTAAATCTCACTCCTTGGAAACATGGGACAGGAAAAACCCTTTGCACCTGCATAATGCATTCTCCTGGTTTATGTCATAGTTTAGACAGAACCTTCAGCACTGTGAATACAATCGACAAGTCTGGACAACATGGGGCCATTTCTAGATACTGACTGATAACTATTGGTCCTGTAGGATACTAGTTCTCTGTAATCAAGAAAACTCAGTTTCAATCGCAATTCTGTATTCATGTTGCCGCCAAATCCTTTGTCTCCAAATGTTGCAATGCCTGATATTACAATCAAACATTACCGTGTTTTCATGGTGTCTGTGCTTGTACAAAATAGGATAAAAATCTTTGAATGTGACAACATAGAAATAAAGCAGTTATTGACACTAGACTGGAAGTATTAACTCTGATTTTTTTTTCATCACAGATGCTGTCAGACCTGCTGAGCTTCCAGTAACTTCTGTTTTCTTCCTGATTTACAGCATCCGCAGTTCTTTTTTTTTCAGTTATCTCATCGTGTCTATGTCAGCTGTTTGCAATTTGTTCCAATCCCTTGTCCTATTCCCATAACCCTACAAATTTTGTCTTTTTGAAGAATTTGTCCACTCCCCATTTTGCAAGGTACTACTGAAACTGCTTCCACTGCCCTTTCAGGCATTGCATTCCACATCATAATTATTTGTCGCATGAAAGGAAATGCTGTTTGACCCCTCTGTTTACCATTTGAAATCTGGGTCTTCTATGAAGTGACCTTCCCACCAGTAAAAACAATTGACTCTGTATTTATTTAACCAAAACCCTTCCGTTTTTGAACACCTTTATTACATCTCTCCTTAACATAGTCTGATCGAAAAAAGTAGGTTCTTTTAAAAGAGCATATTTTGTAAAGAACTTCATGCATCAGAACATTTGGGTGAGTTATTGACAAGTGCAAATTACCCAAAGATGGAAGACCTTGCTTTCCTGCAGTTGGCAGGGGAGTGGTAAACTTATCTTGCTAGATTCAGTTAAGTAATTTTATAATATGTAATTGAAGGTCACGTTAGAAAATTGCGACAGCACCTTTTCTGTACTGGCAACATCCTTCTGTTAACAGTGAGTACCTGCCAAATTTTGCAAAAAGCAGGGAGAGACAAAAAGCAACACAGCAAGTATAAGATAAAAGCAACTATCACGTGTCACTGGGTAGGGTGCTGGAGATCAAGCCCTGCTACTCCTGGAGTTGTCACAAAAGTTACATTTTTACAAAGTATGCAGAATTCCCTAATGTGTACCTATCTTTTAGACCCAGGTTGACAGAAAGTGGACCAGGTTCTGTACGTATTACTTTGTAATATATAGTAATTTGTATTTAGACTAAAGCTACAGGTAAATAATTCTGAACTAATGTCCTTTAGGGAGGTAAATGCCAACCTTACCTGGTCTGGCCTACATGTGATTCCAGACTCACAGCAATGTGGTTGACTCTTAACTGCCCTTTGGGCAATTAGGGAAGGGCAATAAATGCTGGCCTAGCCAGACATGTCTTCATCCTGTGAACGAATTTAGAAAAAAAACTACCAGCATGTAATTCTGTCCCAAGTTAGCTTTGAGGCAGTGGTGTTGAGCTACTGCCTTGAACTGTCTATATGGTATAAGCACACCCACAGTTTGTCAGAAACGAGGAGCTTCTAATGCTACTTGAGAGGGCAGTTATGAGTCAGTCACTAAGATGAAACAAAGAACCATGAATGCTGAAGAGCTGAAATGAAAACAGAAATCGCTGGAGAAACTCTCAGTTCTGGCAGCATCCGGAGAGAAAGCAGAGTTAAACGTTGGAGTCCAGTGACCCTCCGTTCTGAAGAAGTTCTTCAGTTCTGACTGCTGAATCCCCTTTCAATGTCTTGCTACAGTAAATAATGGAGGTACAGACCCTTAGCTCCAGAAATATGAGTTTATATTGCAAATATATGAAAGCCTACACTCTTGCAATAACAATGACCTGTAATTATAGAACTTGGTTTGACCTCAAAAAAAAATTAGTTTGAAGGAAAAATCACTGGAGACGCTAGAAATCTGAAATAAAAATGGGAAGCACTGTGAATAATCAGCAGGCCTGACAGCATCTGTGCAGAGAGACACAGTTAACATTTCAATTTGGTGATCCATTATCCGAAGGAGTGAGAGTTTGAAAGTTGGAGCGGTTTAGGGAGGGGATTACAGTTTCAGGCCTGGGCAACTGATTTCCTGTATTGTGTAGTGTATCACAAGCTGTTGACCGACAAGCTCGATCAATGTGGTCCTAACGGATTACTGACATATGCATCCATGCAAAATGCTATCTTTTCTTTCACACTTGAGCTAGAAAATCATTTAATTAAAGAAAAAATCTTCAGTGAAGATTTTGGTTGTGATCTTGGAGTATTAGCCCCGAGGATTAGAAATTAACAGGCAAATAAACAATACTGAGATGTTATAATCTAAATAATTAGCCTCTGCATTACAAATTCAGAAACGTTTGATGCACTGCTCTTTCCCTCATGCCTCCAGTCTTTTTTTTTCTCTGTGAAATGTCCATGCAGCTCCCTTTTGAATTTATCCACAGTCAACAATCCACCTATCCGTTCACTACCTCGCTACGAAGCTTGTGTCACAGCCTCTATTTGTAGAGATGATAATTGACGTGTTGGTGGTTTTAGTTGGGTTACTCGTGCATTACAGTCTTGAACACCTTGATCAATTCAGATTGAGCTTTAACAAAGATGTGGACTAACTGACTCTGCTACCTTAAATGAGTAATCAAAAGAACAGGATGTTAGAACTAATCCTTTAATTAAAATAGTTTTGACTTTAACAGTGATGTTAATGAGTTTTAATCTTCCCCTTTTTTGGATACTGGCAACCCAAAGTAAGCCTGCTCCAGTCAGCTCCCCTCCCTTAGGAAGCCAGGCAATAACTCTAGTCTCTTCATTTGATCCGTCCATCTACATGTTGTAAAACTGCATGCAGTTGAACTCTGTACTGATGTACGGGTTTGGTGTAATGGTGACTGACAACAATCTGCTTTCTATCTTTTCCAGGGGAATCCGTTACCTTAGCAAGTGCTGCAGGGAGCGCTATGAAATGATTGTCCAGTTACTGAGTCAGGAGAGACATGATGTCGTCCTGCTGCAAGAGGTGGGCTTAATTTCTCCTGTAAGACCCTCGTTATTGTTTTACAGCAGTTCTGCAGTCTGCTTATCATTCCAGTTTTGGATCAGGTTTTTGGAGTCCTGTTATGGGCAAGTGGTCAATGTGAAAGACAAGGAGAGAAACTGGAAACCAATAGCCCTTGGACCCATTGCTAGGGCACCAGGGGTGGTTGGGGGTGCTCTGTGTGTCGTCATAACACAATAACTGGCTGAGGTGGAAGAAGTCAAAGAGTGATCCATTTAAATGAAAGCGTATCAAACTTCCATGAAGTTGCAAGAATGTTACTGAATTAGTAAATGTGATCCTGGGTCATACTCTTTAAGTCACCAGGTAATCAGAACTGAACTCCAACTTTTCTGTATCAGGGAAATGAATGATATGCTGGTTTTCTTAAGTGATATTAGTGTGAACTGTTATTGAAGAAGCATTCTGGTAAAAAGAAAATGTATAAACTCCATATGGTCCCACTACTTGCATTAAGCGAGTAGTTGGCATTATAAACATTTTTCATTTACGTAGAAACTAATTACAGTTGTAACTCAACATTTTTTATTTGTTCATGCGATGTGGGAATCACTGGCTAGGCCAACATTTATTGCTTATTCCTAATTTCCTTTGAGAAGGTGGTGATAAGCTGCTGCCTTGACTTGCTGCAGTCCATCTGATAAGTACATGCTCAGAGCTGTAAGGGGCTTCAAAGATTTTGACTCGGTGACAGTGAAGGAACAGTGATGTAGTTCCAAATCAGGATGGTATGAGGCAAGTGATGGTGTTTCTATGCAGCAGCTGCCTCTGTCCTTCAAGGTGCTAGGACCTGTTGATTTGAAAGATGCTGTGAAAGGAAGCTTGGCAAATTACTGCAACATCTTGTGGATGGTATATGCTACTGCTATGATGCACTAGTGGAGGAGGGATTATAAACAGGGTACAAATCGAGCAGTCCGCCTTAACTGGAATGGTCGTATGCTTAGAAAGAGGCCATTTGGTCCATCAGGTCCCTGCAAGGCAATCTAATCCCACTACTCCACTTTCTCTCTGTAGCCCTAAAAATTCATTCCCTTGTTTCGGCCATCCAATTTCCTTTCAAAATCATTGATTGCTTCCACATCCTCCATCCTTGTGGACAGATAGTTCCAGGTTGTTACCACCCTCTGCGAAAAGAAGTTCTCTCTCACATTCCCCCTGCATCTCTTTCCCAAAACTTTAAACCTATGTCCCCAGGTCCCAGTACAATAGGACTGTTGTCCACAGTGTGCTAAATACGACAGCTTTCCTTTAGCACAAGTGTAGGTTTTTTTATTGTATTGTAGAGATGTATGTTAACCCTGACATCCAGCTAGTTTTCTGATGGTGAAGCATGTCTATTATGGGCCTTTAATAGCCTGTGGTGCAAAACCCTGAGACCACTTCAGTCCCGGTTGCGTTGAATGAAATAGGCAGGTGTGCACCCAGTTTTAGTTTTCATTTGTACACGGGATGTGGAGCTCGCTGGTAAGGCCGTGATTTATTGTCCAGTCCTAACTGCCCTTGGGAAAGTGGTGGTGAATCACCATCTTCCATACAACAAAGTGGCTTGCTACACCCTTTCATAGGACAGTTACTAATCAATTCAATTGTTGTGGGACTGGATTCAGGTGCAAGCCTTATGCAGGCAAGATCATTACTGAAGCAGATGGGTTTTCACAAAAATTCACCATTATTGATGCTCCTTTTTGATTCCAGAATGATTTAATTAATTGAATTTAAATTCATTTTGAGGCCTGCAGGGTATTCCTGAATACTTTGTAACTGTCACTACATCAGTGGGAGCAGCTGGGAATGTGCTCTGAATCTGTTTCCAGTCAATAATATACATGAAGCCAAATGACTGAGGGTGGGGATTATAAAAAGTCAGAACAAGAAACTATCAAAGCATTGTATGAATACAATTTGATCATGTCTCAAAAATGTCTCAAGGCACTTCAAACAGATTTGATCAGTTTTGAATTTAGAAACTTTTGTCACTTGAATATTAGTTTGTTCATCACAAGACCCCACAAGTGAATGAAATAAATAGCCAATTTTAATGGTGGGATTGTGAAAGAGGTATTGGTTGGAATACAGTGAAAATCCTCTCCTTGTCCTTAATCTGACAGCGTTGAGTTTTAGTTTAGCAAGCTACGCAATGATTGGCACCTTTAGCCATGCAATACTAGTTTTGCTATACACTGCATTAATAAATAATGCACTAAAATTATAAAAAGAGAGTTTAAAAGCTAATCCTTCTGCCCTGTTGATAAGAGTTGTTAGCCATGGCACTTTCATCTCTTGGTCACAAGTCCTATCCCAGTCACTTGAGTACATCTGTCGCTGTGCACTATGAAGGGAGTGCTACACAGTCAGACCTCCCATCTTTCAAGTGAGGCTTCATACAGTGACCTCCTCAGGTGGAAATAACAACTTTATAGGATTATTTTAAAGGCAAGCAGAGGCATTCTCCTTGATGCCCTGTCCAATATTTATGCATCAACTAATATCAGATTTTCTGATTTATTGTCATGTTATGGTGTTTGCTGTAAATAGGTGAGCTGCTGCATTTCCAACTTTGCTGCAGGAATTACACTTCAAACCTCCTTTGTTGGCTTTGAGGTGCTTTGGAATGTACGGAAAGTGCAAAAGATGCTATATAAATGCAAGTCTTTTACGACCAATGGAGGTGACATCTCCGAAGCAAAAGAGCAGAAATGTAGACTGGATGTTATTTTGTTTTGCAGGTGTGGAGTGAAAAGGATTATCATTTCTTGAGAAGCAAATTGACAAATACCCACCCTTATTCAGTGTATTTTAGAAGGTATGCAATTATTTCTGTTCCAAAGAGATTCTCAGATCAAGGTGTCTTCTGCCTTTTGAAAGGAACTGCTAGGCAGAACAAAAGAATTAGGAAATTATACACTGCATGCAATCAGATGAGCAAAGAACATGAGGGGGTGGCTCAGTGTATGAGTCTGAACAGGTCGTGATTTATTTTTTAAAAGTCAAAGCATTTTAAGGCTTTACTCCCATTCTGGAAATGGGTTGTATTGTAGGAAGGGCAGTGGTGAATATTGGGATTGCAGCAGGATACCTCGCCTTTCCCATGTTTACAGGACATGCTGTACATTTCCAGTAGGTTCTGTTTGATATCATGTCAACAGGGCATGGTGGAGATAAGCAGGCTGTATCTGTTAATAGGAGAATTGGACACAGTGCACAAACTTAGCAATCTCTGACCGAGTGGATAAAGTTCACTAATAAACTGCACTATTCCAGTTCGTGTCTCATACCAGAGGACTTCATTTTGGTGTATTCCACAGCTATCTTGTTTGTGAATGGTGGAGAAGAGGCGAAGATTACTGGGTACAATATCAGTTTAGGGATGCAACAGAGGTGTGTTTTTAAAAGTGGAGAGTGGTGAGAACAGTGCTTGGGAGTTGGCAACCCCAAAGTAGGTGGTTCACCCAGAGAGTTCCAAGGGCATGGATGCCTGGCTGATCTTGGTGGCAGCACCTCGTTTAAATGAAGGGTACTCGATCACTGTGAGAGGTTAAGGGTGGGAATTCTCTGACAAGTGGACACAGCCATTGGATCTGTGGGTAGGCTCCATGGCAGTCTGTGGGATGGGAAGGTCTGAAGGAAATTGACAATAAGGCTACATCCATGGACTCCTTACGAGCCCACAGGGATGTGCATGGGGCACTCCAGCTCCTTCTGAAGCTTGGAGTCTGAAAAGAAGTACATTTGCAGAGTTAATGTGGTCTTTTCTGACCAATTGGCATCTCTGACTGTCAGGCTGCAGACAGTGTGAGATTTCTTTTGATGTTACAGCACTGTGATGTCGGTGGGGAGTGTGCAGTGGTTGGACTAAACGGCGATTCCTGTTCGTGTGTTTTGCTTTGTTTCTGCCACAAGTGAAAACAGATGAATGTTGAAATGAATGTTAAAGCTGATGAGAATGGTTCTGTCTGACCACTGGACCAGTATTCAGAATGTGTTTCATTGACTCTCTTTCAGTGGAGCTATAGGAAGTGGACTGTGCGTCTTCGCCAGATACATAATAACTGACTCCTTCCTCTACCGCTACTCCCTGAACGGTTATCCTTATAAGGTACAGTGGTTGCGTTTTTGGCAAGGATCAAATCAGAAGCAAACTCCTAATCGATGGAATCTTGCTTCTTGGGTAGTGGTTCCATTTTATCTGGTGCAGTTTGAATTATAAAGTCTCCTGATGACTCAGCTGATTAAGGGAGAAAGTCACAAGCACATACCTTCAAGAGGATCCCTGATGTGATCTTTGTTCAGTGTTGAATTCAGCCTATTTAGGGATAGGAAGCCAGTAACTAACTGAGCTGCAGAGAGAATGAACTTGTCCTGAGGTCATCTCTGACCAGTGATATTTATAATTTTGAGCAATATTTTGAGGAGAACCTAAGGCTTTGCAATGATTTTGAGATCACGGGTCCCTCCAATTGCACAAAAGGCCTACAAATGTAAAATACTGCAGATGCTGGAAGTCTGAACTAAAAGCAGAACATGGTGGGCATGCTCAGTGGGTCTGGCAGCATCTGTGCAGAGATTAGTAAACTTTCCCAGACTCACCATCCAGAATCTCTCAATCAGCATTTGGTCAACATGTTCCAGTGAAATGGATTTCCACGAGGGGATAATGGAGATAAGATTAACAGAGAAAGGAAAGTGAAAGAATGTCTGTATCCTGCACGGAGCAAAGTATTTGTAACATATAATCCGCCGAAGAAATTGCACGTTGGGACTTCAAGCAATGTTTGGCACTTTTGAGATGCATCCAGTACTGTAGACCCTCAGAGAGCAAGGTCTCAGCATCCTTCTGCCCATCTTCATTGCCACAGTGATAATGCACAGAATTTTTACAGTTCAGTAACGCTCTAATAGAAAACTAACCCAAAGTCCTGTCTTTTAGTTGCACCATGGTGACTGGTTTGGCGGGAAATCTGTCGGCTTAGTTATTCTGAACGTAAAAGACGTTGTCATTCACGTCTATGTCACACACGTAAGTGGGAGTTGAGAATTCAAGCTGGCTGTGTGTCGGTGAAAATGGCAATGTAAGCAGCACGTCCACTGGCTAGCTCTCTCACGTGCATGAAATCATAGCCTTTTAACAGTGTCCGTCTGCCTCTGTGCCTGCCCTGTCACTAGCTGCCATATGATGGTCAGGCCTGCTTCACTCTCAACTACTCTTATGTCACGTTCTGTGTTTCAGTTCATGTTTGTACCCTTCGGTTTCCCCTTACCTTGGCTGGCTGGCTTGCTCGCTCGCGCTCTCATCCTCCCCCCTCTCTCGTCCCAAGTCTCCAAACCAACTCCTCCAGCTCTCATTCTATGTTTCTTGCCTTTCACACTGATCTCTTGCTCCTGCTCTCCTTTCTGTCTGCCACCCCTACGTGCTGTCCTGCCAGCTCTCTTGCAGTTCCTCGCCTCATTGACCTGAAGTCCAATTTTTGTTGGTTGATAATGTGCTCTTGGCATTTCCGCTGCTACTTCTCTCCTGTTGTGCAGCTTCACGCCGAGTACTGCAGGGAAAAGGATTATTACCTCCCGCACCGTTTGCTGCAAGCCTGGGAGCTAGGACAGTTTATACGGTAAGACAGCTGCAAATCCCGAGCCGCTGATCCTTGCTGGAGACCCCAGGACGTCCTTTCAGCACTCATACCTTCTCTTTGTTTGACAGGCACACGGGCAAAACAGCAGATGTTGTAGTTCTGGGCGGGGATTTGAACATGCATCCTTGTGACTTGGGGAACCGACTCCTTCAGTGCTACACGGGGATGAAGGACTCATTCTTGGAGACCGAACAATTTGAGGTAAGCTTGTGTCTGAAACTCTGATGGTGCCTTTCGTGTCCTCAGACTGTCTCAGACCAGTGCAGAGTTCCTTCAAGCGATTTTTGCATAGAAAACTCCCAATAAAAACCAGGTGACGAGGATGAGATGATCGGTTTTGTGTGTTGCCGAGTGACAAATATTGAGAGAATTCCCTTCAATTCTTCGAAGTGGTAGAATATTTTGGGTCTACAAGAGAGAGGAGATGGGATGTTTGTTTAACAATGCTTTTGAAAGATACCACAACTAAGTACAGCACTCAATGTTGCCATGCTCAAGATGCTGGGAATGTCCTGTTTAATGAAGCAGAAGTTGAGAGGAAATTTGATTGAAATGATCAAAAGCATGAAAAGTCAACATAGAACAGATTGATAAAATCTTTTTCCATTGGCGGAAGGATCAAGAATCAGTGGGCGATAGAGTGATTGACAAAAGGAGCAATTTGAAGAAAAATATTCTTATGCATTGGCTGCTTAGGATCTGGAATGTGCTGTTTGGAAGTGTGGTGAAAACAGGTTGAAACGTGGCTTTCATAAGGAAATGTGGCAATTATTTCGAGAGAAAAGATGTAGCAGATAAAGGTGAGAGAGTAGGGCTACTACAGCGCAAATGACAGGCAGAATGCTACGTTCCTTCTTGTTGCTTTCTCTGCTGTGTAGATCTCCAAAGTTCATACAAGGCAGCATCTTCCAGAAGCCAGTGCATCGTCATGTCAGTTGGCCTGTACAGAAACTCCCAAGAGCCTCTCAGCCATGAGGAAATGGCTGAATAGTCTCTCTGAATACTCTTGAGTTTCTGTGACACTCTCTGGACTGTGAATCAAACTCTCATTATGCTGGGTCTGAGATCAGAACGTTGCTCACTGAGCAACAAATCACTCATTCACCAATCCTTGGTGACATCCCTGACTCAGAGTGACACTGAAGGCACCACGAAAGCTAGGGGAAATTCCTGGTTTTCACCGAGTGAATGATGCGGAATTTAATAGGCCATAAAGGTTTGTGCCCTGACTTTTTAAAAGGGGGGAGTATCACCTAAGGGTTTCTGTGTCAGTTGAGGGCACTGTTTCTCCCGTTCAGCTTGCCAAGTTCTTGAATGGTGAGAAGAAGCTGCAGAATATTCTGAATATAAAGGTCAGAACTCTGTGATGTTATGTTAGCGGATAATTTATTTCATAGAATCCCTACAGTATGGAAACAGGCCCTTCGGCCCAACAAGTCCACACCGACACTCGGAGCATCCCACCCAGCCCTATCCCCCTTTAACCCCCCTAATCTAGGCATCCCTGAACATTACAGGCAATCGAGCATGGCCAATCCACCTAACCCGCACATCTTTGGACTGTGGGAGGAAACAGGAGCACCCAGAGGGAACCCACGCAGACACGGGGAGAATGTGCAAACTCCACACAGACAATCACCTGAGGGTGGAATCGAACCCAGGTCCCCGACGCTGTGAGGCAGCAGTGCTAACCACTGAGCCACCGTGCCACCCTGTCCGGTAGCTGAACTGGTTTATTTTTATTTACACAGCCAGATAAGTAGAAACGTAAGGCCATGCAGCCCCTTAAGCTTGCTCCACAGTTCAGCAAGATCTTGGCTGAATTGTCCCAGGCCTCAAATTTTCTTTCAGCTCAATTTAACCTTCAACCACCTGATCTTTCAAAAATCTATCTACCTCTTTCAAATGCTTTTTCTGATTTTAGCCTGAAGCAGGCCATTCGGCCCATTGAGTTTTCTCCTCCGAAGAGCATCCCACCCAGACCCACCCCCCTACCCTATCCCTGTAACCCTGCATTTCCCATGCCAATCCACCTAAGACACCTGTTTGCAGGCAGTTGCTTAACGTTTCAAACACAGGGCATCACTGATCTAGACAACTCTGCAAACAATCCACAAGGTATACAGTGCCTGTACTGAGAAAAGAATAAACAAAGTGACACTGTAGAGAGCTAATCGAATCCTTGCCTGAAATGTCAGCTCTCGCCTGGCAGCAGACAGGACCAATGACAGGGGTTTGTCAGCTGTGGTCCAGTTGGTTGTGGTCCTCTTGACTCCTGACCCAGAAGTTTTATGGATTCAAATCCTGCTCGAGATCTGACTGCACAATCTCAGCTGGCACTTCAATGCAGGACTAGAATCCAGTCTTCCCAATCTGATAAAGTGCATGGCCTTCTCCAGGTATTCTGGCTGATACTTGTCCCATAATCAGCACCACCGAAACCATTGCTGTCTGAGGAGCTTTGCAGGATGTGTGTTGGCTACCTTTGGGATGTTCTACAGTAATGAAAGGTGCTTTGTCAATGGAAGGTCATGCTTTCTTCATTTAGCTCCGCTGTTGAGAAGGTTTTCATTTCCAGAGAAAAGAGGATGACCCTGCCTTTTTGTGAGATGGTGTTCTTTCCTCAGACACAAAACGTAAATTATGGTGGGAATGGCCCTTGGCATCCGTAACAAATTGGAAGAAGTCTTTTGTGTTGCAGGAGTCGGCTCCTAGCAGCTGTGACAGATACAGGCTGATAAGTGAATGTTTTTGGCCAGTGGGACCTGAGCCGTTGGAGCAGGCTACAACTAAACTTGAGAGAGGTGGCTTTTGTTAACCTACAGCAGTTTCAATCACCGCATGTTTGTTCTGGGAGCCAGTCACCCCTGCGCAACCAGCAGCTACAGCGACCTATGCTTATATAGTCCCTTTAACATCATAGAATGTCCGATGGCATTTCACAGGAGCCAATTTTATTATAATGTGGCGATAAGAATGTGCACATAGGAGCAATGGATTTTAAGAGCTCTCATAAACAAGGAAAGCAAGGCAGAGAGGGAGGTCTAGACCTTGGGGCCTAGACAATTGAAGACGCAGCCATCAATTGTGGAGCAATTAAAATCAGATGGTCAAGGAACCAGAAATAGAGGAGCACCACCCCCAACCCCAGATATCTGGGAGGGTTGTGGGAATGGAGGAGATTAGAGATAGGGTGAGGCAATGGTTGGAAGGATTTGGAAAGAATGGTGAGAATGTTAAAGGCAAGGCATTGGTGGACTTTAAGACAGAAGTCAATGTAGATCAGCAAGCTCAGCAGTGATAGGACAGCAGAGCTTAGTGCGAGTCACAGCAACGTTTTGGACGACCTCCAGTTTGTAGAGGTTAGAATATGGGAGACCATCCAGGAATGTGTTGGAAAAGTCAAGTCTGGAAATGATGCAAGCACAGATTAATTTGTGTCAGGTGTTACTGTGGATGCTACAGCAGCCTGCAATCTGTAAACAACATGAGCAAAAGGTAACAAGAAAGGGGAGGTTAAAATTGTTACAGAGATAGTAGGAACTGAAAGAGGG
>NC_063356.1:38642425-38647347 GCF_021869965.1 Rhincodon typus | reverse complement strand
GGGGGATAGGTCGGTCCAGGGAGGACAGACAGGTCAAGGGGGCGGGATGAGGTTAGTAGGTAGGAGATGGGGGTGAGGCTTGGGGTGGGAGGAGGGGATAGGTGGGAGGACAGGTTAGGGAGGCGGGTACAAGGTGGGCTGGTTTTGGGATGCGGTCGGGGGAGGGGAGATTTTGAAGCTTGTGAAGCCCACATTGATACCATTGGGCTGCAGGGTTCCCAAGCGAAATATGAGATGCTGTTCCTGCAATCTTCGGGTGGCATCATTTTGGCACTGCAGGAGGCGCAGGATGGACATGTCGTCCAAGGAGTGGGAGGGGGAGTTGAAATGGTTCGCGACTGGGAGGTGCAGTTGTTTGGTGTGAACTGAGCGTAGGTGTTCCACAAAGCGGTCCCCAAGCCTCTGCTTGGTTTCCCTGATGTAGAGGCGGCCACAACAGGAACAGCGGATACAGTATACCACATTAGCAGATGTGCAGGTGAACATCTGTTTGATGTGGAAGGTCTTCTTGGGCCTGGGATGGGGGTGAGGGAGGAGGTGTAGGGGCAGGGGTAGCACTTCCTGCGGTTGCAGGGGAAAGTGCCGGGGGTGATGGGGCTGGTGGGGAGTGTGGAGCGGACAAGGAAGTCACGGAGAGAGTTGTCCCTCCGGAAAGCAGATAAGGGTGGGGAGGCAAAAATGTCTTTGGTAGTGGGGTCGGATTGCAGATGGCGGAAGTGTCGGACGATGATGCGTTGGATCCGGAGGTTGGTGCGGTGGTATGTGAGGACAAGGGGGATTCTGTTTTGGTTATTATTGTGGGGAGCGGGTGTGAAGGATGAGTTGCGTGAAATGCGAGAGACACGGTTGAGGGCGTTTTCGACCACTATGGAGGGGAAGTTGCAGTCCTTGAAAAACGAGGATATCTGGGACATCTGGAAGTGGAATGCCTCATCTCGGGAGCAGATGCAGCGGAGGCGAAGGAATTGGGAATAGGGGATGGCCTTTTTGCCAGAAGGTGGGTGGGAGGAGGTGTATTCTCGGTAGCTGTGGGAGTCGGTCGGCTTGAAATGGATATCGGTTTCTAGGTGGTTGCCGGAGATGGAGACAGAGGTGTTCAGGAAGGGGAGAGAGGTATCGGAGATGGTCCAGGTGAACTTAAGGTTGGGGTGGAAGGTGTTAGTGAAGTGGATGAACTGTTCGAGCTCCTCGTGGGAGCACAAGGCGGCGCCGATACAGTCATCAATGTAACGGAGGAAGAGGTGGGGGATAGGGCCAGTATAGCTTTGGAAGAGGGATTGTTCCACGTATCCTACAAAGAGGCAGGCATTGGGCCCATGCGGGTACCCATGGCCACCCCCTTTGTCTGCTATCTTTACTAGTTGGTTACTGTGAACTTGCTATGAATTTTAATATCCGGTGAAGGCCTAGCCATTGTGTTGCAGTAGTTCAGTCAGCTTTCAAAGATGTTCTGTTCAACGAGGGCAACGTCCTCAAATGAAGTCCAAAGTTAAATCTCTGCCAGCAACTCACTGGTAACCACCCATCACAATGTTTATGTCGGATATTAATGCTGGTTAATGGGGACTAATGTTTTGTTGATGAAAGTTCCATTTATTCACTGCCAGCTGTGCAATAGTCTCTCAGCACAGATGAAGGCATGCTGTTAAATTAACACATTCCCTACCCACAGCACAATGTATTGTAATACATTTGAAATTAGTATCCCTGCAGATGTTGGAACAAATTCAGCAGAGCACTGGAAACGTGCAGCAGGTCTGACAGCTTCTATAGAAAGAATGCAGAAGTTGAAACTTTTGAGCAGAATCCTTGAGTCTGATCAATTGGGTTTGATGAAGGTTTCCACCAGGAATGGTAACTTATCTGTTCTACTCGCACTCGGCAAGTCTGGCAGTATATAGATTCCCTGATACTGCAGTAAATGTCAATTAATTGAGACCTCGATAATGCGAACACTCCACTTCACTCCTGTACATTTAACTAGTTCCTAAAACGCCATGCATGAATGCTGGTTAACTGTCCTTTTTTTTTTTGAAGCAGTAGTAAGGTCGCTGTAGTCCCAGAGCTCCTTCGGGCTTCTCTGTCAGCAGAGAGAGGTGCCTGTTGGTGGTTTAACCTGAGGGTCAACACATCTTGAAACCTTCATGGTGACCTCAGCTGGTGCAGGAATTGAACCCAAGCAGTTTGATAAAGTTAGCAACATATACAAACAGTTTAAGTGCTTCCACGTTAGTGACTGTATATCTTGGTTGATGGTGACAGCCCCTTCCTTGTGATCAGGTTCAATACCTCATACAAGCCAATTTACTTATAGCTACGTATATGATGGCCACAGCTTGTCCTCCGTCTTCCCCTAAAATGTTTGCTCGTCTGCAGAAGATGTATAATCCTGTGAGTACAAGGTGCTTTCCAGGAGTTCATTGAACCTTCAAGTTTAAAGGGGCGGTATGGTGGCTCAGTGGTTAGCACTGCTGCCTCAGTGCCAGGGACCCAGGTTCACTTGCACCCTCAGGTGACTGTCTGTGGAGTTGGCACATTCTTCCTGTGGCTGCCTAGGCTTCCTCCCACGGCCCAAAGATGTGCAGGTTAGATAGATTGGCCATGGTAAATTGTCCCGTGGTGTCCAGGGATGTGCAGTCTAGGTGGATTAGCCATGGCAAATGTGGGGTTACGGGAATAAGTGTGGGGGCTAGGTCTGGGTGGGATACTCCTCGGACCGTTGGTGCGGACTCGATGGGCTGAATGGCCTCTTACCTCATTGTAGGGATTCTATGATTCTATGAAAGCGTGGATGTCAGCAATCTATTTGATCACAGGAGGTATCACAGTCAATCTTGATGGTTTCCTTTTGTACAGCGCCCTTACATTTATCATTCTGGCAGAATTTTCATCAAGTGAATGAATGGGATGTCCAAGCATATTTATTTATTTATCCCACCCATAAAGTACTGAGGCATTTTGAAGCTCCTTAGCTTTCACCGGAGGTTTGCTGTTGAAGTGGAAATATTTAATGAAAGGAGCAAATGTTTTACGGTTCCTTATCCTATTTTTAAAAGTGCTGCTGATATCAAATACAGAGTGAAGAATGGGGTTTAATCAGTATGGTTAAAGATTACATTAAAGATTCTCTATTAGAGCTGTGCTGTGTTTCCCCACAGGGCTGTGAAGGTGGATGTACGTTGCTGTCCCAGAATTGCTTTGCCTCAGTTGGTGACACTCAATCATTCCCCTCAGGAATCCGTATTGACTACGTCCTCTACAAGGTGAGGGACTGAGTGTTGTGTGAGACTCAAAAGTGGAGGCATGAGTTTGGAAACAGGAGACAGAGGAACAATTCATTGATATGTTTGGGAAATCCTAGGGGTCGAGAGGTTTCTCTGTGAAGTGTGAGCATCTGATGACCACAAATGGTACGCCACCTGGGAGAAACATGCCGTACTCCGACCACGAAGCTGTGTGCGCCACACTGAGTGTCCAGAAAGATGAGAATGTTGTCAGCGAGCAGAGGCATGTGGAAAGTAAGTCACATTCTTTTTTCCCGTGGGCCCAACTTCATTGCGCTTACAAGTTGTGGTTTGGATCTGAATGACTTTGAATTGAAATTTGACAGTGTGGGGCTCTTTCTTTCTAGAATAGAGAAGATATGATGGAAGCCAGGCTGTAGGGGTTCAGTAGGGTCAACGTAGGGATGTTTCCACCTATCCAGGAGGTTTTATTCAAAATTTATTCCTGGGGTGTCGGCTTTGCTGACTGGGCAGAATTTGTGGCCCATCCCTGGTTGCTCTTAAGGCGATGGTGAGCTGCCTTCTTGAACCGTTGTAGCCTTTTGTCTTTGTAGGTAGACCTACAATGCCTTTAGGGAGGGAGTTCCAGGATTTTGACCCAGTGACGCTGAAGGAACAGCGATATATTTCCAAGTCAGAATGGTGAGTGGCTTGAAGGGGAATTTGCATTTATCTGCTGCCTCTGTCTTTTTGAGATGATGGTGGTTGTGTGTTTGGGAGGTGCTGTCTAAGGAGGCCTGGTGAATTTTTGTAGTGCAACTTGTGGATAGAGCCCACAGCTGCTACTGAGCATTGGGAGGGCTCCGTTAGCTCAGTTGGCTGGATGGTTTGTTTGTGATGCAGAGTGATGCCAACAGCATAGGTTCAATTCCCGCTGTAGCCAAGATTACCATGACTGTCCCACCTCCTCCACCTCATGTGGTGATCCAAGGTTAACCAACCCTGTGGTCCTCCGGCACAATGGCAACTTTACCTTTTTACAGTGGTGGAGGGAGTGGACATTAATGGATGTAGTGCCAATCAAGTGGGATGCTTTGTCCTGGATGGTGTCAAGCTTCTTGAATGTTGTTGGAGCTGCCTTCATCCAAGCAAGTGTTCCATCACATTCATAACTTGTGGACAGGCTCTGAGGAGTCAGGAGATGAGTTATTTGCTGCAGGATTCTTAGGCTCTGACCTGCTGTTATCGCCATAGTACCTGTATGGTTAGTCCAGTTCATTTTCTGGTCAGTAGTAAGCACCCCCTCAGGATATTGATAGTGGGGATTCAGCAATGGGCATGTCATTGAGAGTTCAAGAAGCAAAGGTTAGATTCTGTCTTGTTGGAGGTGTTCATTCCCTGGCACTAGTGTGGCATGAGTGTTACTTGCCATTTGTCAGCCCAAACAAGGATGTTTGAACATCGACTGCTTTAATACCTGAGGAGATGCGAATGTTACTGAACATTGTGCAGTTATCAGTAAACGTCTCCACTTCTGACCTTACAATGGAGGAAAGGCCATTGATAAAGCAGCTGAAGATGGTTGGGTCTAGGACTCTGCCCTGGGAAGTGCTGCAGAGATGTCCTGCAGCTGAGATGACTGACCACTGAAAACCACAACACTCTTCCTTCCTGCTAAATAAAAACCGAAAGAACTGT
>NC_063356.1:38630543-38642025 GCF_021869965.1 Rhincodon typus | reverse complement strand
GAAACGTTAACTCTGATTTTTCTTCACAGATGCTGCCAGACCTGCTGAGCTTTTCCAGCAATTTCTGTGTTTGTTCCTTTCTGCTAAGTATGTTTTCAACCTGTCCTGACTTTTTCGCCGATTCCTATTGACTCTAGTTTTGTGAGGACTCCTAGTCCAAGACTAGGGACCATAAATGTAAAATGGTTACTGATAAATCCTAGAAGGAAGGTGGATTTTGTGACACAGTCCTACCCCTGAAACAGGAGGCGCGGGTTAGAGGTCCAGGTTCAAGTCCCTCCTGCTCCAGAGGTGTGCAATAACGTGTCTGAGCAGGTTGATTAGTAAATGGCTTCAAAAAATATAAATCCTGGAAGGAATTCAGAAGGAACTTGTTTTTAGATAGTGGTTACAGTGTGAAACTTATTGCTACAATGAGTAGTTGAGGTGATTAGCCTAGATACATTGAAAGGAAGATGGATGCATTATTGAGAAAGGAATGAATAGAGGGATGTGTTGATAGTGAGAAGAGGCTCCAATGGAACTTAACTGTGGCACAGCCTAATCAGCCAGCTGGTCAGTCTGTGCTGTAACATTGTGTTCTTCTTCATGTTCTTATTCAACAACAGAATTACGTCTTGGTCCAAATTGAAGCACAGAAACTTAGCTGCAAAAGCTAAAGTGTATTTAAACACGAGTTTTACAATTTTTGTTAACTCTGGTATTTTTGATTTGCTCTCTTGTCAGCTAGTGTTGTGGTGACTCAAAGCAGCTCCATTGAATCACTAAGTCCTATTGACCCTGAAAACTCCCAATTTCAATATCTAGTCTGTGCTGAGCCAGAATCAGGGCAGCAGGCTGAGCACTGAAGTTACCTGCATTACCTTTGGGATGAGAAGAGGACAGTTGCCCCTGGTGTGAACCAGTATGCAAGAGCAGGCTTGTCTCCATTAAAGTAGGTTCAAAGTTAATGGAAAATGATACCAAAGGCTGTATCATCACATCAGAGCACAAGAGTGACCTCTGGAGAGATGGGAAAAATATTTTGTGCAAGAAGAAACAGGGGAATTAGAAGATGCCGTACAGATAGAAAAAAGGATTGAAAACTCGTAGAAATACCACTGGGTAGTTTTATTTAAGGAAGTTTGCAAATGCAATGGAAGCAATTTAGAGAAGGTTTAGCACACTAATACAGAAGCAAATACCACAGATCTGGTGATCTGATGTAAAAACAAAAAGTGCTGGAGAAACTCAGCAGGTCTGGCAGCATCTGTGGAGTCAGAAAAACACCTGATATTTTGAGTTGAAAATGGCTCCTCTTCGGAATTCAAGGGGACTGCACAGTGATGGTTTTTATGATGTTGGCAAAGAGGGAGGAAGAGCAAGTGAAGCTGATGGCGAATGTGCCCTGAGCAAAGTGCAAAGTACGTGGCAATGGTACTAGAGGAATGATATGAGGAGTAGATGTTAATGAGAAGTGTTAGCAGCAGAAAATATCTCAGGTCTGCTAAGAGTAAACCCGTGCAAACAAGGCACTAGTTTAAGCTTTAACAAAATGTGTCTAAAAAATGATCTGAAGTTCGTGACGTAGGACTGAGGTCTGTCCTAAGCCTGCTGCAATGTTCTGGCAAAGTCCAGTGCAAGCTGGAGGAACGGCACTTTACGGCCTTGAGGGCTCAACTTTGAGTTTGCTTTCAGCCAGAACTGCCCCTTTTTCCATCATCCCTGCTTATTCTGGACCAATTACTACAGCCATTACTGCTCCAATTGCCTTTTGATTTGTTATACCTTTGATATTTAACCTTCGTTTTTGTTCTAACTGACCCTTCCCCGCTGTCCAAACAGCATAAAAGCCAGGATGTATTTGTAACCTCAAAATCTTAACTCTTTTTCTGTCCATGCATGCTATTGCATGTGCTGATTTTTCTCTAGCCGATTCTGGTTTTATTTTACTGACTAATAACTGGAATGGGCAGGGAGTTTAAAAGTATGAGAGGCAATTTGACCGAAGCATTCAAGGTTCTGAGAGGTCTTGACATGGTGGATGTGGAAAGGATGTTTTCTCTCGTGGGACAATCCAGAAGTGGGGGGTCATTATTAAAATAGAATCTAAAACAGAGTGGAGGTGATTTTTTTTTTCTCAGAAGTTTGAGAGTTTTTGGAACTCTCTTCCTGGAAAAAGTGGTAGAAAAAGAGTTTTTTTTTTAATGCTCAAATGCATAGATTCTTTGTAAGCAATAGAGGAAAACCTAAAGGAGGAGGTAGGAATGTGGAGCTGAAGGTACAATCAGATCAGCCACTGTTTTATTAATCAGCAGAAGAGGCTTGATAGGGCAAATGGTTTTCTCCTGCTACCTGTTTGTATCTTCATCATAATATATACAGTCTTGGGGACAAAGCAGGTGCAGTTCCCAGACTGAGCATAAGTAACCAATCTGTTCACGAGCATGAACAATTAATTGACAACGCCTGCAGGTTGTGTGAACATCCAAAGTTCTAATGACAATCCAATAAAACAGGAGGAGGAACTCTAGGATTGAAAGCTGTGTCTTTTTTTGAAAAAATGGCTTTTAAAAGGAGGAAATTGCCCACAAAAGTAATGAGGTTAAGGGAAGCATTTTTTTTGAGAGAGGTTTGTTTAGACCACAAAGGAAGAAGCAGACCCTGGAACAGCGTTGAAGGAGGGAATGAATAAATAATTAAAGGGTAAAGCATAATTCTTTCAGAGAATTAGCACAGGCAGAATGAGCTAAGACCTCCTTTCACAGTTGTGAGACTTTGTGATCCAACTGTTCAAATATTTAAATAATTCCATAATTTCTAGCTGGATTACTTCAGTTTGTATGTGAAATTTCATTAAAATAAAATCACATTGCAGTTCCATTTTGGATTGAGATTGTTGGCTTGCATGTGAACCAGAATATTGCTTTTGCTATATAAGTTGGAGAAGATTTTGTTTACGGTTTGAGGGAAATTGTATAGACTGTACAATTTTTAAAAATTAGTGAGATGTGGGTCTGCTCATTAGGCCAGAATTTATTCTCCGTTCCGAATTACCCTGGAAAAGGTGGTGGAGAGCTACTTTCTTGTTCTGTTATAATCCAGGGGACTTGGATAAACACCTACAGTGATGTTTCTGGATTTTGACTCGGCAATGGTGAAATATGGCATTGTTTTTCCAAAACAGGATGGCATGTGGCTTGGAGGGTACCTTGCGTGGGGTGATGTTCCCATGCTTCTGTTGCCCCCATCTATCTAGATGGGAGGTCACAGGTTTGGAATGTGCCCTTAATGAGTTGCTGCAGTGCACTTTGCACATTGCTGCCTCTGTGCAATGATTGTGAAGGGTTTGGTTGCTGAAGGTGGTGCCAAATGGATGGTTGATGTCTGTTTAAATGAGAATTCAAATGAAGAAATGGATGTGTGTTTTTTTTTTGTGATGTACTGGAGGAAGGTCTATCATGGAGATCTCAACGGTTTGGTGCTGGGGCCTTCACTCCCTCCTGCGTATTGATGATATGGAGAGAGGTATAAAAATAGAGTTGCTGGAAAAGCTCAGCAGGTCTGGCAGCATCTGTGAAGGAAAAAACAGTTAATATTTCGGGCCCGGTGTTTTTGTTCCTGATTTACAACATCCCTGCAGTGCTTTTGGTTTTTATGGAGGCAGCAGTCCTAGGCATAACTTCAAAATTGGCCGACTGTACAAAATTTGTAAGTGTTATGAACTGTGAGGAGAATTGAAACTTCAAAATGACACAGATTAGCGGAATGCGTGGACAAGTGGCAGATGGAAGAGAATGTGAAATGATTCATTTTGGTAGGAAGAGCACAGAGACACAATACAAAATAAAGCAAGCAAGTTTCAAGGAGGTGTACGAAAAGAAGGGCCTGGGATGCAGTGCCATGGCTGCTGCGAGGGCCCATGCGTGCTGATTGGCATGTCATTGCATTCACCACCGATTTCAGAAGTCACTGCTGCACACAAACCTCAGAAGTCGACACTGAGGAAGAAAAAATTCGAGGCAACATTCAGGGTGTATGTCCATAATTCATTTATGCTACCAGCGTAGGTTGAGAAAGCATTGTAGGTTTTATTAATTGGGGCATGATGCACGGAAACAAAGTTAAGTTACACTTGTGTAAAACACTGCTCCAATCCCGTCTGGAATATTGCATCTAGCCTTTGATACCACACTTCAGGAGAGGTGTGAATGCATTAGGGAGGGTACAGAAAAGATTTACGAGAATGGCCTCAGATGAGGAATTTCGGCCGTGAAGCTAGATTGGAGAAGTTGGGACTGATTTCCTTGAGAAAAATTTGAGGGGAGTTCTGGTGGAGAAATTTTAAATCGTGAGAGGTTTGAATAAAGTCGATAATGGAAAAGATGTTCCATTTCATGCCAGGATCAAGAAAAGGAAGGCACAGATTTAAGATAATTGGCAAAAGAAACAATGTCAATTTGTGGAGAAATGTTTTCACATGGAGTAGTAGATATCAGGATTGTGCTACCTGAGTGTGGAGGAGGCAGATTCAACTGAGACAATTCAAGAAGGATTTGGATTGTTATCTGGAAGGTAAGAATGTGGAGGACAACAGGTAGATTTTGGGGGGTTGGGGGAGCTGGGGGGTGGGGGGTGGGGAGTGGTGTTCGTTGGTAGCATTAAGTAAATTGCTCCTTTGGAGAGCTAGCACGATTGCAATAAGCTAAATGGCTTCTATCTGTGCGGTAACTGTTCTTTAATTCCATGGATCTTGCTTTTTTTCTTTTCTGTGGACCTCGGGCACCCTGTTGACTACAGACTAACCATCTGATTTTGTTGCAGAGACTGACCCGCAACTTGTGGACATTCTAAATGAGGCTCGGGCGGAGCTAAAAATTGGTATTCACGGGGCAGAGAAAGTGCGCTACTCCTCTGGCAGGATGGCCATTCTGGGGTTTATCCTACTGCTCCTCGAGGTTGTCATGGCGATCATACCACTGGTCACCACCACGCCAGAGAACTCATTTCCCAAGGTGTCTTTCTACATTCTGGGCATGGTGGCCTTTGCTGTGGCTCTACTTGCTGGCATCCTGTATGTCTTTCATACCATTGAGGTGAAAATGTTGCAAGGGACAGAGGACCAAATGAGTAACGCCATCCAGGCTCTGCAGGAGCGACTAGGCCACTGACGGCACTCCACAAGCATATTTCAGACAAGTTTAACAGAGAGCTCGTGGGAGTAATCAGACCACTCATTGCACAATCTATAGCAAATGCGATTCAGAATGATATCTTGTGATGTCAATCCTGCATGTTAACCATGATTTCATGCTGTCAAATACATTCCAGATGGCTGTACAGGTCCATAGGGGAACAGAGCCTAGGATTTGGGGCAACTTTTAATTGTTTCATCATGCAGCCTTACTCATTTTTATTCCATGTTATCCAGTTAACTGTTCCTTGAGTGTGAAGACAATGAATGGTGTAAATTTCCACTCTGCTTGAGCTCGGGTTTTCATGAGGCCCAAGTTTAGAGCAGGAAGGTCCGTGGCTATGATGGAAATCTATCCCTCCCAACTACCCCTGCACCCTCAACAACCCATTTCTCCATGAAATGGACCTAAGTCAGGAACTGAAGAAATTGCCTAGTAGTCCCCATGGCAGTTTGAGAAGTTTACATTTTAAACAGGAGAAGTGACCACTCAGTTGTTGAACTGTCACAAAAAAAACTCGACTGGTTGACTAACGTTGTTTAGGGAAGGAAATTTGCCGTTCTTGCCCATCTTGTCTGAATGTGACTCCAGTGTCTCAACATTGTGGTTGAGCCTTTACATTCCTCTAGAGTAATCTGGTGAAACACTCAGTTGTACTGTCTGTTCTTGAAGAGAACAGCAGGAAGGTCCACCCCCACCTTTCCAGTGTATACCTACATCCTGAGAATAGTTGGGAAAGAAAAGATGGTTTCACTGACTGCGGCATTTCAGCTAAAACAATGCTGGCTCTGTGAAACCTTCAAGCAGAGCTGGACTTGTTAGGAGGCTTAGGAGACGGCATTAATACCAGAGGTGGGGGATGCGAGAAACACGTAATTCTGTTTTTAAGAGTTTGTTTTCCTGCAGGCAAAGGTTTTATCTAGCAGCGCTCTTCTCTCGCAAGAGCAATTTTCCTGGTCCCCATCCCGTTCTGCACACCTACCCTGGAGTTTAACACCTTTCTCAAAATGGATTTGTGTATGTAAGGACATGAAGAAGACTATTAATCCTCCTGTCTCCAGTGGACCATGTATAATTTTGTCATTATTTTGGAGTCTCACCCCACAGTTTTTAATCTCCAGAGGTCAGTGAATAGCTACAAGTTACATTCAAAAAGAATAAACTTGAAATGGCTGACCTGAAAAAATGATTGAAATTGACTGCAAATCACTCCAATATTACTCTCCTAACCATTATACCTCCCAAAACACAGTCTCACTAAAACTGGGCATTATTTAATTTTTAATTCAATTTTAATTAATTTTTAAGTTTTAATTTTTCCTTAAAAACCTTAAACCGATGTTTACACATCATTTTAAACGCATCGAGAGAGCTCCTTTTGTTTAGAACTATTTCAGATCTAAGAGTTTGGGTAAAAAGGAAATATCGTCGGCCCCAAGTCTTGATTTAATCTTTCTAGTTCTGAATTTATATTGTCTAATCCCCCACTCTTGCCTTTTAATTAGATGAACTGTTTACATTCACTTGATTTACACTACCCAGGATGTTTAAACAGTTTAAATGTTGTTCATTGGTATAACTTCTTCATCTGTCACTTCTGTTTTTAAATGAGTCATATTTCCTGAATTTGCTCTGATGAGAACCAGTTTATTCTTGTGAAAACAGGATGACCAAAACTGCATGCGGTATCCCAAATGTGGCTTAGCATGTTGAAGTCGATAGTAGTTGCAAAGCAGCAACTGGCCATTTAACACTGAAACACAGCATTGGTACTGATCATCGATTATCTGGTCAGAAATCACATGACACCAGGTTATAGTCCAACAAGTTTATTTCAAATCACAGGCTTTCGAAGCACTGCTCCTTCATTGGGTAAAGTGAAGAAAAGATAGTCTGACACTTTTGACCACTTGCAGAGACTTATTATTAACCTGTCGACATTCCACTTACACCATTTGGATGACCTTTTGATCTCTGTGTCTATAAATTCTGTGTCTGTGAAGCTTTCTTCACTTCACCCGACAAAGGAGCAGCGCTCTGAAAGCTTGTGATTTCAAATAAACCTTTTGGACTATAACCTGGTGTCATGTGACTTCTGACTTTGTCCACCCCAGTCCAACACCGACACCTCCACATTATAGATTATCTGGGCAGGGCCAGCTAGGTAGCCTTAACAGAGTCAGGGTGTGCATTGTGGACTGGATAGTTAAGAGGCAATGTAATTGAGATGCTTATGAACAATGAACATTATGACTCTAAAAAGAAGTCAAGGCGACCTATTTGACGTACAATTTAAAGTTGTGCCAATGATCTTGTGTTTATCCTGGATTGTGATTGAGTGATTCAGACATTGTAGTTCATGTTTTCAATGGGTTTTCTTTTGGATGCCAATGAAAGAAGCAGTCTCATCTAAACACAGCTCCTACTTTATTTGAGAGTTGAGGAAATATTACAGTTTCTCAGACCAGTTTAGGACAATTCTATACTGTACATTTACATCACTATTTTCATACACTACCGATGTGCAACATGAGATTTTTAAGCCTTTAATCTTCATGTCTTAGAGCTAGCTCTCAATGATCGACAGACAATGCCTTACACTATGACTACTGATTATCTGATGGACACACTGCACTACCAGGGCTTCTGATTTTTAGTTTGATGTATTCTTGGAGATTTTATCACATGATTTCCTATCTCTAGCTGACCTCTTCCCAGCTCCATGCCTTCATCCTCACACTGCATGCCCTTCCCACAGTCAGTAGAATGGTGTGATGGTAACGTCACTGGACTAGTAATCTGGAGGCCCAGGCAAATTATCTGGGAATATGTGTTCAAATCGCATAATGGTAGCTGATGAAATTAAAAATCAGTTCATAAATCTGAACTGTAAAGTTCATCTCAATCATGGTGACCATAGCAACTATCTTAGATCATTGTTAAAAAGCCACTTGGTTAATTGATGTTCTTTGAGGAAGGAAATCTGCTGTCCTTACTCACTCTGCTGTGCATGTGATCCCACACCCACAGCGATGTGGTTGAACCTTAACTGCCAAAGTGACCATAGCAAGCCACTTAATTCATGGGCAATTAGGGAAGCTGGATCTACTAATGATATTCACATGCTGGAAAAGAATAAAGAAGAAAAAAAGTCTAATCTGTACCTCATTGGAAGATTGGCCAGTGGACTAGCCTTAATCACCAATATTATTTATAAATAATAGATTCCTTTAAACATGAGAATAACTTCAGTGTTTCTGTGGTTCTATTCCCAAATTGCTTGCAGTAGGGTCCAGGAATTTAATCTTTAATTCTTGGAGATTATCAAATAATTTGAGGCTTTGGCTACTGAATGCACTACACATCCCTGCCAATTATGTTAAATGTTCAGACACTCTAAACCCACAAAAGAATAAACATCAACTGGATCAAGATGCAGTCTGCTCTTGAGTTTGTCAACAAATGAGAATTCATTGGAATTGTCTGTTCATAAGTCAAGCCTATGAATGTTTGTTGAATTATAATTTGTTAATGGAGGGAGCCCATATGGTGGGAGTTTTTTTTAGATAATGTTGAAGCTGATGAACTTTATATTGGATCTGGTGATGGATTCTGCACTGTTGGGTTGCTTGAAGCAATTCCTTGAATTGTTGCTTGCTCTAATGCGTATGCATTTTGTATTCCATGTATAATATTTTGGATGGTAAAAGAAGCATTTGTTGGAAATGTTAGCTGAGCTCCTGAATGGACCTTGTTCCTCTTGAATCGGGACTTGGAAAAATGATTGCTCAATAACTAGAAGCTGATCAGTAAGTTTGAAAAGCTGCACGTGGCCTTTCTGGGTAGAATTGGGAACTGCAGCTTACAGTCTTGGGTAGATTTTCGGGAAGCGACCATAAAACAGAATCTACTGGGACCACGTGGTTGTAGGTGAAACAGTTGAGACCTGGACATTGCAAGCACAAGAGCCCGAGCTGATGAAAGTATTGTAAAGCTTTGTGTGTGGTTCAAAGCATATACTGCTCTGGAACAATCCAAGCAATATATCCCCTTTAATGTATTGTTGTCTTCCCAGCGGGTCTTGGACCATAAACAAATAAGGCCACAGGCTGAAGCATTATTATAGCTCTGGTTGGTTCCACAGATATTACCTAACATTTTCATGCAGAGGGTGGTGTGTGTATGAAACAAGCTGCCAGAGGAAGTGGTGGAGGTGGGTACAATTACAACATTTAAAAGGCATCGAGATGGGTACATTAATAGGAAGGGTTTAGAAGGATATTCTGACAAATGGGACTAAGTCAGATTGGGATGTTTGGTTGGCAAGGATGAATTGGCCTGAAGGGTCCGTTTCTGTGCTGTATGACTCTGGTCATTTTCTGTCTTGTCCCCAACCCATCTGTCAGGTAATTGGCATGGCCCTCATTCATCAGACACCATTCTGCAGCCTCATATGAGCATAACAGTTCTAATGTAGTGACAGGCAAAGAGTATGCTTTTAACAACTCAAAATAGTTGAGTGTTTCGACACATTATCAGGAAGATGGATGTTGGTGCTGGGGAATGTAGCACTTGCCATTTTGGGGACTTAGCATCTTCCTCAAGTAGACCCAGGCCTGGCTATCGACCACTTGTTTTAGAGAAATGTTATTCCCTGCCCTAATGGCATGCATCACGGAGGATCCCTTTCGGCCAACAAAGCAGGTGATCATCAAATTAGAAAGGCTGGGATAGCTGTGAGCAAGCTTGATGTCTAACTAACTCCTCCACACTACCAGACAAAACTCCAAGCAGGAGGAGAAAGAGCAATATCCTTGGTTTAAATTGAATTGTTGGCTGTTAATTGCAATATGTGTGACTGAACACTAAGCAGCTCTTTGTAAAAGATTCCTCCCCCACCAGCACCACCTCTACAAGTGCTTAGAAGTCATGGTATTACTGAACTGACCAGAAAGCCTAGAACTAATGCTGTAACACTATTAAATCGGTAATAACTCCAGAAGTTCCAGTGTGCTCTACAGCAGCCTGAAATTGAAGACCCATTTCATTTGCATTATATGCTGGGGCCTAATCTTTAGTAAATGCTTATTAATCTCAGAAAGAGTGAAAGAAAAGAAACCATTCCATTAGCTCTTCCTGAGCTAGACAAAACAGGAGGCTGGAAGAACACAGCAAGCCAGGCAGCATCTGGAGGAAAGGAGCAGTCAACATTTCAGGTATTACCTTCCTTGAGTCCTGGAGAAGGGTAATACCCAAAACGTTGACTGCTATTTTCCTGCAAATGCTGCCTGGCTTGCTGTGTTCTTCCAGCCTCCTGTTTGTCTATCTTGGAATTCCAGCGTTTGCAGTTCTTTTGTCTCTAACCCTTTCTGATCTGTTTGTAACAGCTGCATTTTGCTGATTTTTCTTTTAAATTTGCTGTAATAAGTTGATGTGCAGCTTGCAAGAATATGATAAAGCTCTAAAATTCAACCTTGTTTCTCTCTCTCTTTTAACTCTCGTGAAATTGGCTTGTTCAGGCCTTTTAATGGCAAATTTGGATGGGAATTCTGCAAACCTGATTGGATGCTTGTGACAAAACATTGCCAGTGAGTAACTGATATGTCAGAAACATAACCATGCAGACAGCACCCCATAGTAAGTCAGTGACTATAAAACACTGACTAAATAGGCAAATGAATCATTGGCGGTCTCGTTTACACGTAACTTTAAGGAAGCTACTTTTAATAACATTATAGAGGTTTATAAAGTCATGAGGGGCACAGATAAGGTGAATAAGAAAGGTCTTTTCCCTGGGGAAAAGATGGAATAATTTTAAGGTGAGAGGGGAAAGATTTAAAAGGGACCTGAGTGGCAACTTTTTCACACAACGTGGTTTGTATTTGGAATGAACTGCCAAAGGAAGTGGTAGATGCAGGTACAGTCACAATATTTAAAAGACATTTGGACAGGTACATGATTAGGAAAGGTTTAAAGGGATATGGGCCAAATGTAGGCAAATGGGACTAGTTTAGTTTTGGTTGGCTCGCCGAGCCGGTTTGTCGTTCCGCAGACGTTTCGTTACCGTGCTTGGTAACATCCTCAGTGCAGCCTCTGATGAAGCGTCGGTGTGGTTTCCCGCCTGGTTTTTAAACTCTGGGGTCCGTTGCGATGGATTGCCTCACTTCCGGGTTTCCTCCGTAGTGGAATGTATATGGGGTCGAGTTCAATGTGTTTATTAATAGCATGCTTCGTGGAGTGCCATGCTTCCAGGAATTCTCGTGCTTGTCTCTGCCTAGCCTGTCCCAGGATCTTGGTGTTGTCCCAGT
>NC_063356.1:38627661-38630533 GCF_021869965.1 Rhincodon typus | reverse complement strand
GACAGGCTAGGCAGAGACAAGCACGAGAATTCCTGGAAGCATGGCACTCCACGAAGCATGCTATTAATAAACACATTGAACTCGACCCCATATACATTCCACTACGGAGGAAACCCGGAAGTGAGGCAATCCATCGCAACGGACCCCAGAGTTTAAAAACCAGGTGGGAAAACACACCGACGCTTCATCAGAGGCTGCACTGAGGATGTTACCAAGCACGGTAACGAAACGTCTGCGGAACGACAAACCGGCTCGGCGAGCCAACCAACCTCAACACCCACAACCCGAGCTACAGATCTACTCCAAAACCTTAGGGACTAGTTCAGCTTGGGAAACCTGGTTGGCATGGATGGGAAAGGACCGAATGATGTGTTTCCATGCTGTATGACTCTATAATCTTTCCTTGCCCTTGCATATTGCTTTTCCTGATTTATCCTCACTCTACCTTTTTGAAATGCATCAACTCCTTTGTAGCTTAGCGTAATGTAAACTATTCATTATATGAGACTTGTGTCACAACCACAAGAAAGATGTTGCCTCAAGTGGTCTGTGAATTTGTGTTTGTGTAAGGTTGTGTGTAACTCCCTATTAATTTCAAGTTATTCAATTTAAAATAACCAGCTGCAAAGCTTTTAAACAAGATAAAGATTTTTTTAACTAGAAAACGCTGCTGTAAGTTACTTGAGTAACTTTATTATTTTGAGTTACGAGGATTAGATGAAAAGGAAGGATAAGATATTTTTAACAATAACATTCAGTTCGACATTCCTTTAGGATGTCATGGCAGACCAGTAGCTTGCAGATGAGGTGGTGGTTGTCTGCAGTGAAGGTTTGAGTTTGATGAGGGTACCTGAAGTCAAATTGTCTTTGTAGGTGGGTTCAGTAGGTGCAGCAGCTTCAGGGAGTGAGTGATGGTCCCTTTTACTAGTTTTGTTGGCATGAAAACTGCTTGGATTCCTTTTAAGCAGCAAAGATCAGTTTTCTGGATACCACCTTTCCATGCTGCTGGCTGAAAGGAAAGCCAACTCTCTCTCATACTGTATGCATAGAGTCATACAGCACAGAAACAGACCCTTTGGCCCAACCAGTTCATGCTGACCACAATCCCAAACTAAATTAGTCCAACCTGCCTATGCTTGGCCATATCCCTCCAAACATTTGTTGTTTGTGTACCCATTTGTAACTGTACCTGCATCCACCACTTCCTCTGGAAGTTCATTCCACACACAAACCCTTCTTTATATAAAAAAAAATTGCTCCCATGCCTTTTTAAAATCTTTCTCCTCTTACCTTAAAAAAAAATGCCCCTTAGTCTCGAAATCCCCCATCCTAGGGAAGCGACATTTGCTGTTCACCTTAGCTATACCCCTCATGATTTTATAAACCTCTCTTAAGAGGTCTAGCGAAATAGGTTATAAGCTATGGCCAGCATTCTCTCGAAGCTGTGATTCTGCACAGTTGCTCTGAGGGTCAGCATATGCTGATCAGCATGCCAGTGTTGGTTTCAGCATGGACTTCTGGTTCTGAAAATTGCTGACCCTAACAGCTCTGTGCAGAAGAGATAAATGATTGTGGGGCAGGTAGGCAATAATATTACACTGCAACATGCCTCTCTCTGCACTCAGCTCATCTGTCTTATTCCTCAGGCTCCTTACATGAAAATATATACCATTTAGCCTTGCTAACCTCACTTTCTTATCTAGCTGATGTTTGCCCTGCTTTCCAGTTTTGCTTCCAGTGTTTTAACTTCTTGTTCCTTCTTTCCCCTCTAAACTACTTCTCAGGATTCCATCCTGAATGACCACAAACCTGCCTTCACTCACCTGCCAGCTCTTTGTGAGCTGTTTCATGGGTAATTCAGTGAGTGATCTCCCTGCTGAAGGTGGTATGCTAATTGTCACCTTACATGTCCAGCATGCCTTTGTTTCAAATTGATGAGAAATGTTGAGTAAGATATACAACCTATCTGCCAGTATTGGATCCAGATCCCGAACCAGAGAATGTGTTCCATCTAAACTGTTTGTGTTTAAGATACCACTCTACCCGTTGTGCATTTTATCATGAAGTCTGCCATTTTGGTTCTGAGTTAATAACGGAAATAAATAATACCTATTTTAAAAATACACGAAGTCAACACATTATTCCACAGCAACCCTGTCTACACACTGGCATTATGAAAGTATTCTTACAGGGCATTTAGAGTTCTTTTCCAATTCCAGCAAAGACTTGTGTACAAAGCTGAAACAGATAGGACATGAGTAAGACTGCTTTTAATTTCCTCTGCTATTTCTGGCACCCATTCTGGACAAAACTTGTTTGGGATATTTTAGTGCAATCACTGGGAGGTTGCCAGTGCTTTCTAATTTGATTTGAAAGCTGCTGTGAAGTGCTTGTTAATAGATCACATAATTAAAGGAAGACAGCATTCCACACTGATTTCACATTGGGCTAATTAGGCCAACTAATAAGTTCCAAAGGGGTATGTAAATTAACAACTAATTGGTTAAAAACTCCTCTTCCATCTTTACTGCAGCTATGGTAATTTTATTTGTGTTCTCCTGCACATGTTGTGAACAAATGTGAAATGAGTTGAGTGTGTAGGAGACTAAAACCAGAAAATTTGGAATTTCTGAGCACGTGGATAATGTCTATCCAACACGCTTGCTCTCTCTCGCCCCCCAACTTCCACTCTCTCTCCTGCCCTATTCCCTCTCCCCACCCTCCCCTCCTCCCCCCCCCCCCCATTCGCCCTCCTCTCATTCCCCCACCCTCACCCTGTACCCCCGCTCTCCCCCTCGAACCCATCCCCCGCCTCCTTCTCCACCTCCTTCCCCCCTATGCTCTCCTCCTACCTTCCTCCCCCCAATCTCCC